>NC_081367.1:42795852-43090062 GCF_030684315.1 Stegostoma tigrinum
ATTAAAGAGACAGCCGTTAAACATAGCAGTCATCACAGAAATACTAATTCAAAATAATTATTTAATATTTCTGGCACTTTTTAATCGTTACCTGTGGACAAAGTTGATCACCAACAGAACAAATTGCCCAATGGATGTTAGTAAACAGGCAGATATGAACACAGTCAAGTAGCCAAGTCTACTCTATCTAATACCAACAACTCCAACACAAAAAACAGGATGGATGGTAGCCTCAAGGGAACTGGGCTTGTGGGATCCTTCAACTGCCTTCAATGAAACTTCAGATGGAAACACCCAAAAATATATATATTTTAAAAATCCACCAGTGGTTGAAGATGAAGATCCAGCATAACTACGGCAGAACCACCATGGGCCCAAAAGAAGATCTTAATTAAAAGGAACAAAGAAGCTCAAAAGGAAGTGGGCATCAGTTTTTCTTTGTGATCGCAACTTAGTCCACATGAGATAATGAAGGTAGATCCAATTCAAACAGACATAAATACAGGAATCAAATACCAGGAGAATGTCAATGCTATGAACTAAGAGAGACACAGTGACTATCTGAGAGGAACTGGCAGAATGGAAATATTTTAATGTGGTATCCATTTAGAAAAGAAAAGGCAACAAAGCATATAGAGGCAACTAAAAATCCTTGAGCATTTTTTCAATATTCAGTAGATAGATCAAGTTATCAGAATCTTACATTTTAGGACTACAGGCTAGATTTTACAAAATCCATCATAGTGGGGAAACAGTGGTGGGACCACTTCATTGTGAGATGCCTGATGGCACTCACTTGGGATTGGAAAATCCCATTGTATCAGAGGGTGGAAGGGCCTGATGTGAGATTCCTACAAACAGTAGAGGCCCAAGGTCAGAGCCCTGTGGAACACCACTCACCACTGACTTCTAGGCAGAATATTTTCCTTCTACTAATACTCGCTGTCTTCTGTTGGCCAGCCAATTCTGTATCCAGACAGCTAAGTTCCCCTGTATCCCATTCCTCCTGACCTTCTGAATGAGCCTACCATGGGGAACCTTATCAAATGCCTTGCTGAAGTCCATATACACCACATCCATTGCTCGACCCTCATCAACTTTTCTAGTCACATCCTCAAAGAATTGGATAAGGTTTGTCAGGCATGACCTGCCCCTCACAAAGCCGTGTTGACTGCATTTAATCAAGCCATGCTCTTCCAGATGGTCATAAATCCTATCCCTCAGAATACTTTCTAGCACCTTGCAGATGACGGACGTGAGACTTACTGGTCTGTAATTGCCGGGGATTTCCCTATTTCCTTTCTTGAAGAGAGGAATTACATTTGCCTCTCTCCAGTCCTCAGGTACGACTCCAGTGGAGAGCGAGGATGCAAAGACCTTCGCAAGTGGTGAAGCAATTGCATTTCTCGTTTCCCAAAGCAGCCGAGGACAAATCTGGTCCGGGCCTGGCGACTTGTCAATCTTAATGTTTGACAAAATTTTCAGCACATCAGCTTCCTCTATCTCTATCCATTCCAGCATGCACACCTGCTCTTCAAAGGTTTCATTTACTACAAAGTTCGTTTCTTTCGTAAAGACAGAAGCAAAAAACTCATTTAGGGCTTCCCCTACCTCCTCAGACTCCACACACAAGTTCCCCATGCTATCCCTGATCGGCGCTACTCTTTCTTTGACATTCTCTTATTCCTCACATATGTGTTCTCCCTAATCCGTTCTGCCAAGCCTTTCTCGTGCCCCCTCCTGACTCTCCTCAGACCATTTTTGAGCTCCTTCCTTGCCTGCCTGTAATCCTCTAGAGCTGAGCTTGACCCTAGCTTCCTCCACCTTATGTAAACTACCTTCTTGCTTTTGACGAGAAGCTCCACCGCTCTCGTCATCCAAGGTTCCTTTATCTTACCCCTTCTTGCCTGTCTCAGAGGGACATATTTATTCATCACTCGCAACAACTGTTCCTTAAACAGTCTCCACATGTCTATAGTGCCTTTACCATGGAACAATTGCTCCCAGTCCATGCTTCCTAACTCATGTCTAATCGCATCATAGTTTCCTCTTCCCCAATTAAATATTCTCTCATTCTGCCTAATCCTCTCCTTCTCCATAGCTATGTAGAATGTGAGGCAGTTATGGTCACTATCACCAAAATGCTCTCCCACCACAAGATCTGATACCTGCCCTGGCTCGTTTCCGAGCACCAAGTCTACAATGGCCTCTCCCCTCGTCAGCCTGTCAACGTACTGAGTTAGGAAACCCTCCTGAACACACCTTACAAAAACAGCTCCATTCAAATCTTCTGCTCGAAGGAGGTTCCAATCAATATTGGGAAAGTTAAAGTCACCCATTACAACAACCCTACTACGTCCACACTTTTCCAAAATGCTTTAATGATTTGTGAAACATACTGAATTCATGCATTATTCCACAGTTAGAATATGCTATTGCTATTTACTTTGACTAATTATTATTTTGATAACACCTTCTCTACCTACAATTTGTAACCCCTAGCATTCCATAACAGTTCATGCATGGGAGCACCATCTCCTACAGGTTCCACTCCAAGTCACACATTTTCTGCATTGAAAATATATTGCTTATCCTGACGTGGAGTCGGAATCTGGGAATCATTACCCAGCAGCAATGCATAGAATGCTGCCATTCAAAAAGGAAACTCACCACAACTTCTCCAGGGCAATTAGTGATGGGCAGTAAATGCTGACCTCGCTAGTGAATAATCCATGAATTAATAAAATAAAACAAGTTTTCAAAGATATCAGATATTTAAAAAAGTATATTTCCTTTGCTACATAAGCAGAAAAGAATACAAAATATGAGTTATGATGAAGTATTAATTACTTTTCAATTATTTGTAGAATGAATTGGAATCTATAATTTTAAGGCAGTTAAACATTTTATGTTAGGCAGCTAAAGATGTTTTAATGCTTGAGAAAATAAACTGTCACTAGTAAAATACTGAGAAGTTTCATAGGCTGGAGTGAGGATCCACTGCTGGCGGTGGAATTTGGCGGACACTCTGTATATGGGTCAATACAAGCAGCATATGCAATCACGTGGGCAATGTAATTCTGTTCATGGGTTTTGTGGAACAAATAAGCCATGGGGCCTTTAGAAAAAATTGCCACATCTTCTGCGCCATGAGTTTCTGAAGCCAGTGGAACAGCAGCTTGTTGTTCATAATCCTTGCTGTCTGCAAATGACAGAAAATCTCATTAAATGCTTCCATTGTTTATCACCACCTAATCAGTATAATCTTCTTTAGCCACCGGTTTAGATCCCTTCACATGCCCGCTTCGCACCACCCCATTTTCAGTTGCAGTATCTTCAACATTTCAACTCCACTTACCATTGAGTCCTCTACATTAATATCTTGCTCCCCTTCTTCAAAAACATCAATCAAACGTTTGGTTACCTGTTCTAATATTTCAATTACACTGCTTGGTACAATCTGTACTGAAATAAGGTACTTTGGGACTTTTGATTGTGTCAAGGCATTATACAACTGCAAGTTGTTCCACTTACACCATCTTGCCAAATTACGTTTATGATAAACAACCCAGTCACTACACGGAATTACTTTCCCCCAAACTCTTCAAAACAATTCCATTGTTATTTGATCCATCAGCTTTTTTTGGTTACATTGTGTGCAGGTAACAGATGGTCACTGTATTGTGTTGAGTTTTATGTACACTTGTATACCATGTATGTGTCTACATAGAACATTTAACTTATGATTCACATTCATTTCTAACAGTCTGCAGCTCAGAACTAAGAAAGCTGGTAACTACAATCTGTCATTGTTCTGTCTTCCAGCTGTTTGTTTGATTCCTGCTTGGAAAGATTAGAGCTATTTGTCTTAAACACAATTCACTTTGTTGTCAAACTAGCAGACTGTTTTCAGCCAGGGCCATGTTACGCAAAGCCTACCTTTCCAGTGGAGCCATGAATGTGGTCCCTGAAGCATTACTCATACAATAGGTTCCCAACTAATTAGTTCCTAGCTCATTTACAGGCATTTGAACAATATGTAACCACAATCAAATCTAAATGCTGTAATCATTGCAAAACTACTGACATGGTGAAAGTAATTGCACCCCTTGCTCCTCTGTGACTAAGAACCAGTTCAGTCCCATCCCCTGTTGGTAATATTTCTTGGTAGTCCTCATTTACCATCACTGTACCTGGACTGCCTAAAAGACCTTATTTGTGTCATTATTCAATTTAGTTTGCAACTTGTCAGACCAATGCAGATGTAACAAGTGTCTTGTGCCTGCAGGTGACAGTGATTTCCACTACAATCCTTGGAGGAGCCAACCTAAGCCTTCAGAGAGCATTGTATTCTACTCATGACCAACTTTTCACTTGCCAAAACACTCCTATTGGCTTCATCCCATTTCTCTTTCATAGGTCTGTAATTTTAAAGCCAGTGTGAAATCCTTTTTACGTTTCAAAGTCTGTCTTGCTCCATATTTCATATCCTTCTCCTTCCCCTATTCTATTTCTTCCCTCCTACTTTCCTATTCACATTCTCCCTGTCCCATTTTTCATTTACCACCTTCCCTCCCACATTGTCGGCACATCCACCCTTCTGCCACTCTATGTCATCAGTTCATAAGAGGAGAAGTAGACCATTCAGCCTTTTGGTTTGCACCACCATTCAATATGACCATGTTGATCTAGTTGTGACCTTAACTCCATTTCTTTTGCTAGTTTCCCGTAACTCTTGACATCCTTCTGATTGAAAGTCTATCAAACTCAGCCTTCAATCTATCCAAGGACCTAGCCTTCACTATTCTCTAGGGAAGAGAATGCCAAAGGAAGTAGGGGAGCGGAGCCAGGAAAATATGGGAAGTTGGGAGAAAATGGTTTTCTAATACAGTTGAGTGTTTGGGAAAATGACTGCCATCAGTCATTCTATCTGAAAAAAGGTAAGAAGCAAATTTCAATATACATATGGTCCATTAATGACTATTCTAACAGTTGCATATCAACCACATGCCTCTATTCTCTCACCAGAACGGGAGGCCACCAGTTGAAATTAGGAATCCTCCTCAACAGCAGCTCCAGGAGGTGGGTGTGGTGAAGAATAGAATGGCAAAATTAATTTTCCTCTGAAGAGGGGATGTAGGCTGCTGGCAGCATCTCTCAAGATCCCTGTGCTTGGTTGAAGACGTTTGCCTCCAGCTGAATTTTGATGAAATTTAAATGCTTCCTCTTGTGAACAGAGCATGACAATTGCAGCTTTCCAATCTGGTGGGATCTGCAGTCTTATCCCTTTCTCCCTTGATCAAATTACTGACAATATTCAATGTTCAATTATTCTAACTCCTGTCCCCAGTTGCACATGTGCATTTGACCCACAATGTAACCACTAACGGTATTAATGCCTTTCCACTCATATGTGCAAGAAATGCTCTAATGTAGTAGCATAAATGAAATGTAGCTTAGTTATAATGGGTGTCAGTATTCTGACAGATCGGTCTGAAGATGGAGACTGCTGCAGTTCCTCATGATTGCTGTCATGTATTCTATGTACATCCAGAATATCAACTATGAGAAGAAAGAATTGGTTTGTTCTATGCAACAAAGTCAAGGAAGTTCAAGAAGATATGGAACTTCATATTAATTACTTGCAGTGGCCTAATAAATCTGTGCCA
This sequence comes from Stegostoma tigrinum, assembly GCF_030684315.1. Taxonomy (NCBI): domain Eukaryota; kingdom Metazoa; phylum Chordata; class Chondrichthyes; order Orectolobiformes; family Stegostomatidae; genus Stegostoma; species Stegostoma tigrinum. The sequence continues at coordinate 42,801,522 of NC_081367.1, forward strand.
AACTAAATCCTTCAGAAAGCGAGGAAAGTTTTTATTCTAAATTAATTTAAATTTGAACTATTAATCCCAAATTAACTCATTCACCTGTGTCTCGAAAATACTATAAACTTAAATGTGGAATAGCATTATAAAAAGGCAAATTAATACTTTCTGCGTGATAGAATTAGCATTGAATAACACATTTAGCATTTGAGTACCACTATAATGCTCATTTTAATATATGTAACTACAACAAATATAAAACTCAAATTTTCTTACAATAATTAGTGGAATTTATATTTGGTCGTGTGCCATTTTTGATTGCATAGCCAGGTCCATTTCCATACAAGATGGTTGTATATGGTTTTCCATCCAAAGCCAAATATGGTGCTAGTCCTATATTAAATAATTGAAAATATAATTTATTACTCACAGCTGTCTAAACAATGCATAGTCAGTAATAAATGTCAAAGAAATACTGTCAACAAAATGTAATTCAGTTTATTTCATATTTAGCTCATTGGTTGTACCTTAGTTTGGATTTTTCAAAAGCCCAAAAAGGAAGCAAAGCATGAACTTGACTGAGGACAGCAAAAACCTAAATCCTCCACAATGGCCTTCTGCTAAAGTTTTGTAATCTTAACTTCAAGCTATAGGCATTGGTTAACTCATAAAAATGTACTGCTTAAATAATATGTTAATAAAATATATTTTTATGTTAATAATATTCTAACTGTAACTTTTTAAACCAATTTAAAATTCTTCCTTAAATTTAATTGAGCATTACAAGACCAATTTATACAATTCAGTCTCTTCCTCAAAGGCACATACTAGATGAGTTGATTTCCCTAAGTGATTATTAACTAACATAATTGTAACTTAAATGTAATGTCTTGATGTATACTAAAAGCTAGTGTAAAAAGAGTATCGCAACATAGGTTATATCTTGTAGTTATTGAGGATTAATCAAGAGGTGAGAAATCAAGAATACTTACTAATTTGGAGGAATCATAACCATCCAAATTCAAAATCTGGTCAAAATTCAGCCAATGTACAATTTTAAAGAACAAAATCAAAACAGCCATAGATCAGCGGATAATTATCAAAATGATAGGTGAGAAATTTCCTCTGTGCATGGTATTTAGTAAATTTGTAAGACCATTTATATAGATTGTATTTACAATTGTTGTACATAGCACACATAGGACAATGGTCCTCAAAATGGAATTGTTAGACCTCAGCTGGGTTTAATTTGTACAGTTGTGAACATTACGTTATAAGAAAGATGAGAATGCACCAGACAGAGTGCAGAATTAGTTTACAAGAATGGTTCCAGGAATGTGAAACATCAGTTATGAGGATAGATTGAAGAAGTTGGGAGTGCTGTGTTTGAAGAGAAGAAGGCCAAGAGGAGATTTGTTGGAGATTTTCAAAATCATGGGTGGAATGAATAAAATAGATAGGGAGAAACTGTTCCGGCTTGTAAAGGGAACAGGAACAAAAAGGTCTAGATTGAAAGTGATTTGCAAAAGAAGCAAGCATGAAGTGAGGAAAAGCTTTTTAACTCAGTGAGCAGCTAGGGTATGGAATACACTGCCTTGAAATATGTAGGCGGGTTCAATGGAGGCATTCAAGAGGGTATTGGATGATTATTTGGATAGAAATGGTGCAGGATGCCATATGTCCCCATCTGCAATATAACAATTCTGTTACTTTGTGAATTGGTGAATGAAACTAATTAGCTATCAAAGGCTAAATTTTCACTGTCACTTGTTAATTTATTTTAAATGAACTCAGATGCCAGTTTTCTATGCTAGCATGCTGGAATGAGTGCAGCTCAGCATAACTCTTAGCAACTTTATGATAGATTTTACTAAACCAAATTTCACACCAAAAAAATTGATTTTGAAATATTTTTGTGGAAATACATTTTTAGCAACTGAATTAGTCAGTAACAATTATTTGAATTTGTCTAGTGCTTTCAATGTTGAAAACCACCACAAGGCATTTCACAGAAACTTTATCAAACAAAATTCCCTAATTCAAAGTCCAAGTAGATATTTCTTGTACAAACAGAAGGAACGTACTGTCACTTACCAAATATTGGATTGCCACGAAAAGCTTTCCCACCAAATGCAAACATATGTGAATGATCTGCAGTTACTACAGTGAGAGTATCAACATCACTTGTCAGGTGACTGGCTCTTTCAATAGCTTCATCAAATTTAACTGCTTCATTTAAAGCTTGCACTGCTGTTCCATCATGATGTCCATGATCAATTCTACCACTTAAAGAACAAGAAAGGGTATATCTTCTCAATTTTGGTAATATAACGCAAGATTTTTAAAATAGGTGGTTCTACCTTTAATCCCTGTATTAAGCTGAACATCTGGTTTTATCACAGGCACCAATGGCAAGGTTGCTTCTGTCCTACTTTGCAAAATGCTGCTATGTCCTGGGTTGAGGGAAGTGTTACTCAGAGTTTTTTGCAGCAGAGTGCTATTTACTGTGGCTTACAGTAAACCACATGTGTGGCCTTGTTAGTTCTTATCACCTCTTGGAGGTGACATTACCAATTTAGTTCATTCAATACTTGTACTGTGAATTTACTGTAGTAACTTTAAGTCGTCAAAATGATTAGACTTCCATCTCTTTTGTTTGCGCTAGATTCGACTCCAGGCCCCAATTTTCAACCTATTAATTTGGCTAACAAACGCCATTTATGCCAGCACTTGCACTTAAAAAAATAACCACACCAACAATTTCCATTGCAGTCATCAGTTATACCAAAGTAATTGTATCGTCATCAATTCAGACTCAATTACAGGTATTAAATACCAGGCTGACAGTGAACAACGCATCTTCTTTAAAAAAAATTACTTCAACACTAATGATGCAGAAGGGAAAAATACCTTGAATAATTAACCTTGAAAGCTTGCAAGATTTCTAGAACTGGATTCAGCAGAAGTTTAAATACTTATCCTCAACAAAAAGGAAAAATCCTTTGGGATTCTTCTGAAGAATTCGAATGGCCTTGTCAGTCATTTCAACAATAGAAGGATCCATAGTCTTATTTCGATTTAACTCATATTTCATATCCTTGGGTTCAAACAAACCTAACAATAAAACAAGATGTGCATTCATTCATTATTTTATGATATTGAATATTTATGCTCAAATGTTTGTCTGTGAGATACGAAAAAGGAAGTGGGTTTTATGGTCTTGATATACAATTTATAGAATGGTTGTTACTTAGAAGGAGGTCATTCTATGTTTTGAATTCATGCTGACATCTGCAAGAGTAATTTAGCTAGTCCCACTGTCCAGTCCATTTGGCAACACCCTACAGATGGTTGTCTTTCAGGCATTTGACGAATTCCTTTTTGAAAGCAATGGCTGAATCTGCCTGGCTGAATGAGACTGAATGTGGTCTCATCAAAGTAGTAAGATATCATTATTTCTGTACTAAAACTCTTTGTACATTACCTGTCTGTCTACTTCCTTGCTGTATGGACATGTTAACCATGTTTCTTGCACAAAGAAAAATCTTAATGGATATTAACTTTTAATAGTTTGTCAGCATTTCAGAAAATTCAGTTTTTCTACCATTGCTAGCAAAGTGAATAACCTCAATCTTCCCTGCATTATTCCCTAGTTGTCATATTCTTTCCCATTCAGTTATCCTGTCTATATCCCTTTATAAATTCTTTCGTTGGAAATTTGCCCAAGGCCACGGAATTAGATTTAATGAGAAAAAAACTGGCTTCCCAAGATCGTAGTGGAGTAGGACTCCTCAGTCAGAGGTCATCTGCTTCATCCATTTCTTTTCTTCTTTTTCTCGTTTTGTGTTTTTTCTTTCCTTCTTTCTTCTTACCTCTTGTCCATGAGGTTTGAGTGAAGTCATCACGTACTTCTGCCTCAGCATGGATTCTCAGCCTTGTAAGCCTCAAGGTGAAGCCAGTACGGACTCCCAGACTCAAGGTGAATCCAGATCAGTCTCCCGGTCTTGAGAGCTTTGAGAGATGGCAGCGCTGTCTGGAGGCTGGGTACCAGTACGGACTGGATTGGAAGGACTGTTATTCTAAACTTCTGATTTCTTCATTTTTCTATTTTTTTTCCTAAAATTTTGTACTTAAGCTTCTGTACCTAGCTACCTTTATACCTAAGATGGCACCGTTAAGTGGCAAAGTGTACTCATGTGAGTACATGTGACAATAAATCTAATGCAAATTCTAAAAAAAAGTGCACTGGGCCAGTTTGCAAGCACATTCCTGTCTTGGCTGCTTTTTCCTGTGGTGGTTTGGTGAAATTGGGAACTCTGATGGTCTGGGCAGGAAGGCATTTCGAGTGATTAAAGAAGGCAAAGAGGAGCCAACACTTACCAAAAGACAAAAACTTAGCAGCAGGGCTCAACCTCCATGAAACTGGTACGTTGTGAAGTTTTATTCATGTGCTGAAGTGGTGCAGGAGTGACGAAACTGAGAGGCTGCCTTGAAAAGCATTCCTTATCTGTTGCTTGACAGGTGAATGCCATTTGCCAAGAAAGGGCTTGATCTGACCAGCATTTCACAGATCCAGCAGGAAACACTGCAGCCAGGCTATCTCTCTCCCTATTTATTTCAGAATCCTCTCCCCATCCCCGTTTTCTGATGAAGGGTCTAGGCCCAAAACGTCAGCTTATGTCCTCCTAAGATGCTGCTTGGCCTGCTGTGTTCATCCAGCTCCACGCTTTGTTGTCTTGGATTCTCCAACATCTGCAGTTCCCATTATCTCTGATCACAGTTTTAACCTCACTGCGAAGCCTCTTCCGGGATGCCAAACCTGAAGAAGTTACCTTCCTCTCTCCGGACCAAACTCAGGGGATCTCTCTCCCTATTTATTCCAGTTCTCTCTCCCCATCCCCCTTTTCTGATGAAGGGTCTAGGCCCGAAACATCAGCTTTTGTGCTCCTAAGATGCTGCTTGGCCTGCTGTGTTCATCCAGCTCCACACTTTGTTATCTTGGATTCTCCAGCATCTGCTGTTCTCATTATCTCTGTTCATAGCAATACAAAACAGTTTAAGCATCTATGGCTGAGAGTTTGGGACGGGGAGCTTTCAACTGCAAATGCAACCAGACACCATTTCCACACCCACATACCCCTACCAGTGCACATGGAGTGATCAGCGAGATGCAAACGCATTGACAATTGACTCCAATTGAAAACCGACAAACCAGGCAGGTGTGAGCATCGGCGCATCCTGAGACTTAGTCTATCAAGACAGCTCACTCTTGGCATTTTCATCCTTGTGACACAAAACTGGGCCAGGTGGGAGTTATTGACAGTGACATATAAGGTATCTATCGCTGAAGGTCCTCTGCCCCGAGGCAGACTCCTAATTGGTTTGCCCTGATATATTGGAACTTGAAGGCCCACTGCTCTAGGAATCAGGTTTGAGAGTCAAAAACTGTCCAGTTGTCTACTAGAAAGTGAAGCCATGAAAATTCAGCTCCTATACCCTCTTCACTGCAGTGATTGTAACAACATCAGCCAGGTGGACCTCTTAGTATATGAATTCCCTGATTCAGACTGTTAATATGGTCCAATTGGGGAGCCCTGGCTGTCAGATATAAACAGTAGTGTCAGTGGTTCTGTTCACTCTGAGAGCTGGCTCTGAGGAAGCCAAATCAGTGTCATGAATAATCCAGATGTAAATAAAGGGTGACTTGGTGATAGGATACCTGCCTTTGTGGAGTTATTTCACTCGTAAGTATTCTTCTAGCTTTACATCATTACACAATGATGCAATACATATAGTGCCTTCATCTAAAGTCATTGATAGGGGGTTGGTTAGCTCATTTGGCTGGATGGTTGTCTTGCAACATAGCATGGTGACAACAGCACAGTTCAATTCTTGTACAGGCTGAGATTGCCATGAAGGCCCATCTTCTCAACAATACCACGTGTCTTAGTGGTGATATTGTGGTTAAACTCAACATCAGTAATCTCGCTTTCTAATAGAAGAGCAGCCTACGGGACTAAGGCAACTTGATGATTTTCACGATATAGTTTATCAATAGCTATGTCCCAAGAACTGATTTCAATGCCATTCTACTAGTAACGTTCGATCAACCTGAAAATGATCCATTTATTCCTATCTTTCATTTCCTTCCCAATCCTCTATGCAGGCCACTATATTAGCTCTAACTTCACATGTAAAACACCCTTATGGGTACATTTTCAAATGCATTTTGGTTATCCAAATATGTTACATCTAGTGGTTCTTCTTTATCTACCTTACCAGTTACAACCTCAAATAACTTACGATTTTCTAGATATTCTGTTACACTTCTTTAATAATAATTCCAGCAATATTTCAAAACTAATGTCAGACTAACCAGGCTGAAATTCCTGGTTTTCTTTTTCCTCCTTTCTTGAATAGTCGTGTTACACTTACTGCCATCCTGTCCACTGGTGCAATTTCAGAATGTAAAATATTTTGCAATATCACAACCAGTGCATCCACTACCAGTGATGGTCACACTGGAAATCCCAAAGAAGGTAAACACTCCTTACTTGACGCCAGCCTGTGTAGCTAAAGTCACTGGCTACCCAGCTGGCATGGAGCTGTGCTGCTGTAGGTAAAATATAGGTGGGTGTGGGATGAGGTATATTAGTGGTAATTAATTGACCACTTATTGGTCTCATGATACTCACTCTGACCCTGAAAAATGGGAGTGGGGGTGGCGGTGGTAGGTGGTGGATACACCAGAGCTGCAATGTATGAGTCTTTCTGCCTTCAAACTGCAGGGATCATAAAATTCCACCCAATTTTCTTCTGTCTCCTCTGAAGCTGCCAGATTTGTGAATATTTCTGCAGCTCTTGCTTAATTTCAAATTTCGGGTAGCTGCAGTATTTTGCAGGAGTGAGTGTGCTTGGATGGTAATGAAAAGTGCTTCAGTGGGCTCTTTTGCTTCTCGAAGGAAATGATAGTACTGTAAATGTGAAGATAGGACGCCTGTTCTTCTGTTATCAGTAAATAGGGAGAAATTAGCAGCTGTATTTATCTTTACTATTCTCGTGAGGTTAAAAAGCCTTTTTTTGACTGGGATGATGCTCAGAGACCGTCCCTGCATCACTGTGATTTGGAATCCTTCTCCCACTGTCTGGAAAGAGAAGTTCTCTTACCTACGAGCATGTCCAGGAAAGCTTAGAAAACGGTTTGCTTTAAAACAAATTCTTCTTCCACTATTTCGACAGCAAACTCAGCCAAATGGAATGCAACCTCACATTATGAGAGATAATGGGAACTGCAGATGCTGGAGAATCCAAGATAACAAAGTGTGAAGCTGGATGAACACAGCAGGCCAAGCAGCATCTCAGGAGCACAAAAGCTGACGGTTCGGGCCTAGACCCTTCATCAGAGAGGGGGATGGGGAGAGGGTTCTGAAATAAATAGGGAGAGAGGGGGGGGCGGACCGAAGATGGAGAGAAAAGAAGATAGGTGGAGAGAGTATAGGTGGGGAGGTAGGGAGGGGATCGGTCAGTCCAGGGAAGACGGACAGGTCAAGGAGGTGGGATGAGGTTAGTAGGTAGGAGATGGATGTGCGGCTTGAGGTGGGAGGAAGGGATGGGTGAGAGGAAGAACAGGTTAGGGAGGCAGAGACAGGTTGGACTGGTTTTGAGATGCAGTGGGTGGAGGGGAAGAGCTGGGCTGGTTGTGTGGTGCAGTCGGGGGAGGGGACGAACTGGGCTGGTTTTGGGATGCGGTGGGTGAAGGGGAGATTTTGAAGCTGGTGAAGTCCACATTGACACCATTGGGCTGCAGGGTTCCCAAGTGGAATATGAGTTGCTGTTCCTGCAACCTTCGGGTGGCATTATTGTGGCACTGCAGGAGGCCCATGATGGACATGTCATCTAAAGAATGGGAGGGGGAGTGGAAATGGTTTGCAACTGGGAGGTGCAGTTGTTTATTGCAAACCGAGCGGAGGTGTTCTGCAAAGCGGTCCCCAAGCCTCCGCTTGGTTTTCTGAAGAATGGGGGGGGAGTGGAAATGGTTTCTAAAGAATGGGAGGGGGAGTGGAAATGGTTCCAGAACCCTCACCCCCATCCCCCTCTCTGATGAAGGGTCTAGGCCCAAAACGTCAGCTTTTGTGCTCCTGAGATGCTGCTGGGCCTGCTGTGTTCATCCAGCCTCACATTTTATTATCTCACATTATGAGTCTTATTTTCACTTTAACTTCATGCTGGGCTGACCTGCTGCAAATTGCAGTATATAGGTGTTCCTGTTTCAGCCAATGTATAGGAAACCTGCCATTAGGTTATAATGAGGCCCAGGTAGTATGAAGGAGGCAGGGAGACTGCAGAAGGACTTGGAAAGGCTAGGAGAGTGGGCAAAGAGGTGACAGATGGAATACAATGTAGAAATTTGTGAAGTTATGCACTTTGGAAGGAAGAATAGAGGCATACCCATTTTCTAAACAGTGAAAGGCTTCAGAAACCTGAAGCACAAAAGGAGTTAGGAGTTCAAGTTCAGGATTCTTTTAAGGTTGACATGCAAGTTAGTTGGCAGTTAGGAAAGCAAATGCAATGTTAGCATTTATTTTGAGAGCTGGAATACAAGAGAAACCTGGCCGCATTGTAGCAGAAAATAGGTCATAATATCGTGATATAAGTACAGAATTAGGTCATTTAGCCTATCAAGTCTGCTCTGCCATTCAATCATGGCTGATACATTTCTCAAACCCATTCTTGTGCCTTCCCCTAAACTCGTGTTCTGTTATTAATGAACATATCTCTAGCTCTGTAAGGCTGTGGTCTGGCCGCATTTGGAATAGTGTGAGCAATTTTGGGCCCTGTATCTAAGGAAGGATGTGTTGGCATGAGAGTGGATCCAGAGGTGGTTTACAAGAATGACTCATGAATGGCTTGCTAGAGGATGAGCAATTGAGATTCTGGGTCTGTACTCAGTAGAGCTTAGGAGGATGAGAGGGATCTCATTTAAATTTACAGAATACTGAGAGACACGAATAGAGTGGACATGGAGAAGATATTTTGACTAGTAGGGGAAACAACGGCTTGAAGGCACAGCCTCAGAGTGAAACGGCAACCCTTTAGAACTGAGATAAGGAGTAATTTCTTCAGCTAGAGAGTGGTGAATCTGTGAAACTCATTAGCATTGAAGGCTGTGGAGACTAAATCTTTGAGTGTCTTTAAGACAGAGATATGTTCATTAGTAAGGGAACACGTGTTTAGGCACAAGAATGGGTTGGAGAAATGTATCAGCCATGATTGAATGGCAGAACAGACTTGATAGGCTATTTGACCCAATTCTTATGTCATGATATTATGACCTATTTTCTGCTACACAGCAGACAGGTTTCTCAAGAACACCAAGAAGTATCTGCCTAATTCCTGTATGAATTTCAATTTAAGGATCACATTTATATTAAGACCAATTAGTAGTTTGACATATTTTAACAAAACCGCTTTATAAATAAATTGGCATCTCTTCATCAGTGAAATTGTAGACTGGCTTGCCAAGCCAGTGTTTTTGATTGTAGACGTTTTGTCACCCTGCGAAGTAACATCGTCAGTGCGCCTCCGGTGAAGCTTCACTGACGATGTTACCTAGCAGGGTGACAAAACGACTGCAACCAAACACACTGGCTTGGCAAGCAAGTTCACAGTCTCATCGACAACCCGAACTACAAATCTTCTCAAAAACTCTCTTCATGAGTTTCTGGTTCTTTAGATATTAAGTGCATTTTTGCAACAACTTTTATTTATGTGCAATCTTTAATCCACGAAACATTCCAGACAGATTTGGTGCAAGTTAGAGCACAGGCAGCTAATTTTTGGATGACCTCAAATTTACAGAGGGGTTGGAACTTGCAAGTTAATGACAGGAGAAAATGATAATGTACAATTTAATATCCAGGATGCATTCTATATCACAAGTCCTTCTCCAACCCACGCACCAACCTGACCAATGCTCCCTTCAAGCTGCAGACTGCATACACACTCCTCTCCAAGGATCCGCACACAGTGATTGGGAGTCATACTGCGTACAGACCTCAAAGATCTATGTGGAAGAAAATGAAAATTATCGGGAATGCTCATCCTGACTTAGAACCATATTGCCTTTCCTTCACAGTTGCCAGATCAAATTTCTGGAATTCCAGTTTTGCGGGTGCAACGTGTTACACTTTTTTTTGTGGGAGCAATCCCAAAATTATGTTCTGCAGTGACTTGAGAGGGCCACTCATCACTTATGCCAGGCTTTCTTATAGAATTTATTACCCTTTATAAAATAGTGTTGCAAAGAATAATTTTCAGTGGACTTACCCATCAAATACTTAGTTTTCTTCACATTGACAGCATCAAACTGTTCTTTATTCCACACATATTGTGCATCCTGAAAAATGTTAGAAGGCATTAATTCATAACTGGGCACATTATTATTTAATTAAGTATTCAATGGAATATCTGGCTGTGAAGAATATTGATCAGTACTTCTTTGATACTGAGCCATTTTTCAATCAGATTTTCTTTATCTTTTCGAGTGCCGTTTTGACCTGGGTTCTCTGGGTATTCAGGATCAGGTGTCCCTTCAGGAGTCATGTACTTTCTTCCTCCTCCAAGTATGACCTGAAAAAATAAACATACAATTTCTTTTTCTCACATGGAATTTAAGTTAGAACAAACCATCAACAACTAATAGTCTATAGTCCCAATGCAAAATTGGTCATGACCTACAATTGTTCTCTGGCTGCCATCACATTCAGTGGAAATAAATTAGACATGAAAAGGAATCATTGTTTTCGTTTGTTCATGATCAATATTTATTACCTGTGCCTATTGCCCCAAAGGGCAATTAAGAGTCCGCCACATTGCTGTGGGTTTGTTAAGGTTCATTCCAGAGAAAGACGAGTCAGCAAAGTGGATTTTATGTTGATTGACAATCATTTCATAGTTACTAGCTTTTTTTTCCGTTCCAGAATTTTATTCAATTCACAGTTTACTATCTGCCATGCTGACATTTGAATTCATGTCCCCAGGACTTTAACTCAAAGTTTTGCTTTACTAGTTGTAGTGACATAACCATGATATCCCCATCTCTCCCAGGTTAACTTTGATGTGAGAAAGGATATGTAAATTTTTTTGTACATTTAAATTTCGTCACAAAACAGATCCAGATATGTATATTCATAAAGATTAATTTTGGCAAAATTCATATCACTTGTACCTTATGATAGTCAGCTCAAATAGTGAGTTAGAGTAAGGGGCAGAATAAGACCGACAGAGGATTCAATTGCTTTGACTTGATTTATCATTGTCACATGTACTTAAATACAGTGTAAAGTTTTGCTTTGCAAGCTGCATGGTTAAATAATGTCATACAAGGACATAGGGTGTTTAAACAGAGTGAGGCATTCGGGGTAATGGCTGCATAGGAGGTGCACAAAGTGGGATCAACATTAGGTTCGAAATTGGGGAGTCTGATAACAGCGGGGAAGAACCTGTTCTTCAACCTGTCGGTATATGTGTTTAAGTTTCTGTATCTTCTTCCTGACAGAAGAGATTGGAAGAGATTATAACCAGGGTGGGAAGGGTCTTTGATGATGTTGTCAGCGTTCCTGTGGGAACAAGAAGTGTGGATGTGAGATTGGCTTGCATGATGATCTGGGCTGTGCGCACAACTTTCCGTAGTTTCTTATGGTCCCGGGCAAAGCAGTTGCTTTACCAAACTATGATGCATCCAGATAGAAGGCTTTCTGTGGTGCATCCATAAAATTTGTTGAGGGCCCTGATGAACATGCAAATTTCCTAAGCCTTGTGAGGAAGAAGGAGCATTGTTGTGCCTTCTTGACCATCACATCTAAATGGGAGGACAAGGACAGATTGTTGCTTATCATCACTCCTAGGAACTTGATGCTCTCAACCCTCTCCACCTCAACTTCATTGATGTGGTGGTGGGGGGTGGACAGGTGACCTCATTCTTTCTTCCTGAAGTCATTGATCAGTTCTTTAGTTTTGCTGACATGAGAGAGAGATTATTATCTTTGCACTATGACACCAAGCATTCTATCCCTTTCCTGTATTCTGTGTCATCGTTGTTTGATATTCGGCCTACAAAGTTGTGTTACCAATGAACTTAGAGATGGCATTTGGATGAAATGTGGCCACATAGTCGTGAGTGTACAGGGAATACAGTAGGGGACTGAATATGCATCCTTACAGGGTGCTGGTGTTGAGTATTATTGTGGGTAGTACTGTTGTCTATCTTCACTGATTGCAGTCTGTGGGTCAAGAAGCCAAGGACTCAGTTGCAGCAGAGCCGAGACCAAGGTCACAAAGTCTGGAGATTAGATTGTTTGGGATTATAATGTTGATGGTGGAGCTGTAGTCAATAAATAGAAGTCTAACATAGGTATTTTTATCATCTAGATGGTTCAGGAATGAGTGTAGGTCTAGGAAAATAGTGTCTGTTGTGGACCTGTTCCGCCGGTAGGCAAAATGCAAGGGAATGACGCAGCCTGGGAGGCTCAAGTTGATGTGAGCCATGATTAACCTCAAAGCATTTCATAAATATGGAGGTCAGAGCCACTGAGTGGTAGTCATTGAGGAATGTTGCATGTGTTTTGTTTGGTTCTGGGATGATGGTGGTTTTCTTGAAGCAGGTGGGGGCTTCAGATTGTAGCAAGGAGATGCTAAAGATATCAGTGAACATTCCTGCCAGCAGAGTATCTGGGATCTGAGTGCATGGCCAGGGACAGCGTCTGGGCTAGTTGCTTTCCTCAAGTTCACCCTCAAGAAAGCCAGTCTGATGTCTGCAGCGATGACTGAGGGAACAGTTGCGTTTGGGGCTGACGGTGCAGGTGATACCATTCTACTGGCATTCTGCTCAGATTGCGTGTAAACAGTATTCTCTGCACCAGGGTGGGATGTGTTTTTGTCCACTGTTTTGTTCTGCTTCTTCTTGTATCCTATTATGTTTTGTAGGCCTTGCCACAGGTGGCGAGTGTCCATGTGGTTAGTTTGTGCATCTAATTTGGTCCAGTACTGCCTCTTGACTTCTCTATGTGCCTTCTGGAGGTTGTATCTGTATTTGCTGTAAATGACTGGGTCATCTGACCTGAATGCTGCCACCTGGTCTTTAATAAGCAATGGATTTCCCAGTTCACTCAAGATTTCTGGTTGAGTAATATGCTGATTGACATCTGTGGCACGCAGTCCTCTACACACTTGCTAATGAAGTCTATGATAGTGGTGACATCATTCCTCGTAACAGCTGCAGTAGCTCATGGAGGCCGGCTTCCTTACCTTATTGCATACTTTATAGTGTTGTCCCTCAACCAATATAACCAATTGTATCTATCTAATGAAGAGAAATGCCTATGTCCTTGGTGAAGTATGTCAAATTTGAGCAAGAAGATGATAGTTTGGACCACACTTTAAACGGAGAACGCTATCTAGGCTGGTGTAAAACTGAAAGTGTGATACCCACGGTTAGATTGAGGCTACACCTGTCTGCACTGGTGATCATAAAAGATCTCAATGATACAATTCAAAGATCAGTAGAAACTCCATCTCATCCTGGTTCAACATGCTTTCCTCAACTAAAAACACCATTGATAGACTTAGTAGACAATCATTTTGACTGTAGGAAAGTCTTTGCAATTAGCTTTGATGGTTGCTAATGTGTTAACTAACTGCACTTTTATTCTTTGGTTATAAAGCACTTTGACCTGTCTTGAGAATGCAATTTGCATAGATAGAAATGTAAGTAGTTCCTTCAGGTTACTTATTGAGACTTGCTCATTTAATATAAAATGTAAAAATATCCAGAAATATAATATAACCTGAATCAAATAGAACCCATATTCAACAAATATTGTATGTACTTAAAACAGGTACAGGCACAAACATTGGAAATTGATCATTACAGTACCAGTGAGATGTGTACATCTGTTACAGGCAGATAGCTGGAGGTAGCTTGTCCCTGATGGTGAAGTAGCAAGATTGTTCAGCTAAAACATAAGCAGAATTTGGAGATTTGGGAGCAATATGTAACTGATATTGGCCTACAATTCGAATGTATAGCTGGGAGAAGCACTGTTGCTCCACCTGGGACTCTTAGTGACCTCTGTCGTTTGAACAACCGACAAAAACATAATTTCATTAAAAAAAGACTGAAATCATTCCTCTGGAGCCAGGAGAAGCAGGGTTAGTCCAAATGCTCCCAAGTTTTCTGACCAGTCCCCACTTACCCTTTATTTTGCCAGTGCTAACACAGCTTAGTTGATAGCAGAATATAAATGGGTGTGGACACAGAGGAGACAGATAGGTTTACAGCTCCTGTTCCTGTAATGGATACCACACCATCATGTTGTTGGGCCAGCTGGTATGTTTCAGTTCTGAAATATTTAGATGTTTTAATGTGAACTTTTTGTGAAATTGTGAAAGGCAGTAAAAACTGGGATTTTTTTTTCTACGTTGGACTTGTCCTCCAAGCTGAGTATCCAACAATTCTACTGGTCAAAGTTCTCCAGCAGCATGGTTTACAATGAAAAACAAACCCACAGTTATATTAGCTTCTACTGCAGTGTATTACAGATTATTTTATTACCTTATGTTTATTTGTTTCACACAATTTAAATGTGTCATTCCCTAACATCAAACAGTAGATTAGATACTGACAAAATGTTTGTCAAATCCTGAGATTAGTCAGTACCTCATAACTGAAACACTGGGATAAAGTTTCTACATTGGCACAATCAGTCAATCAGTGGGTGCACATATCTTTTTAACTTTCTCACCTTGTACCTTAAAGATATGCCCTTCATTTTTTAACTCCCCACCCAAAGGAAAAAACCTTTGCTAGTCACCTTACCTAATCCCCTCATGATTTTATAAACGCCAGTAAGGTCACTCCCCAACCTTCTATGCTCCAGTGAGAAAAGTCTCAGTCTATCCAGCCTGTCCTTATAATTCAAACCTTCCATTCCCAGCAACATCCTGCTAAATCTTTTCTGAATGCTCTTCAATTTAATTATATCTTTCCTATAACAGGGTCACCAGAATTATCCACACTACTCCAGAAGAAGCCTCACCAACCTGAACATGACATCCTAACTTCTATACTCAAAGGTCTGAGTGATAAAGACGAATGTGCAAAACACTCTTTTAACCATCCTGTCTACATGTGACGTAAACCTCAAAGAATTATGTATCTGAACCCCAGGTCTTTCTGTTCTGCAACATTACCCCGGGCCCTACCATTAATTGTGTAAGTCTTGCCCTTGTTAATTTTATCAAACCACATACCTCGCATTTATCCAAATTAAACTCCATCTGCCACTCCTCAGTCCATTGATCCAATTGATCAAGATCCCTTTGTAACCTTAGATAACCTTCTTCACTGTCTACTAAATCACCGATTTTGTTGTCATCCACAAGCTTACTAACCATGTCTCCTAAACGTTCAACCAAATCATTTACAAAAATGACAAATAAAAGTGTAAAGTGTACCAATCCCTGTGAAACACTGCTGGACACAGGCCTCCAGTCCAAAAAACAATCCTCCACTACCACTTTCTGTCTCCTACTCTCAAGCTAATTTTGCATCCAATTGGCAAGCTCTCCTTGAATTCCATGTCATCTAATTTTACTAATTAATTACCATGCAGAACCTTGTCAAAGCCTTTACTAAAGTTGATGTAAACAACGTCTATTACTCTGCCATCATCAATCTTTTTGGTAACCCCCTCAGAAAGCTCAATCAAGTTTGTGAGATGTGATTTATCGCACACAAAGCAAGGCCATGAAGCAATAGAATACAAGTCATTGTTTGAAAAAAAAGTATTTTAAATGGTCAGGTCACTGGGCACAGATTTGAGCAAAGTTATCTAAATGTAAAAGGCATAAGGAAATAGTTAAAATTGTACCACAAGAATGGAAGTAGCTATAAAAATAATATTTAACTAATTACTTACAATTAATTTATAATTATAAGATAAAAATATAATTAATTATTTGTTCAAAATGCTTAGCTATGATAAAAGTGCATTGTGGTTTGATGATTCTTTAAATCTTATAAAAGTAAACAAAACTTACATCAATATCTGTGTTATTTATGAGCTGAAAAGCAATATCCTTGCAACCGTTCTCAATTGCATTGAATGGCATTTCAGCATCACTGTACCAATCTCTGTCTGCAACATGGGCATATGTAGCAGCTGGAGAAGCATGTTGAACCCGAGTGGTTGTTACAATGCCAACCGACTTTCCTGTGCACAATGAAAGTGTTAAAGATTATCTAATGGTAATGAAAAGTGTGTGAATAGAAAAAGTCAGAATAAATTTTGCTTTAAATCAGAACTAGGAATCACAACAATAAGGTAGTTACTACTGTATCTATTAGATAAATAAAGAGTACAGAGAATGGTTAGAATGTGGAATTCATCATTCTGTCTAATTATAATGCCATGTAATATTAATCACTTAGTTGTGAAAAAAATTTACCTTTGCAAAAAATGACTTTCATTATTTTAAGTGAAATGGAGCATGATACTTTTTGACAATGTACAATCTGTTTATCCAGGTCATCAAGAATATAGACACATCAGTCTGTGTTTACAATTAAATGGACAATGTTCTGAGCAAGAATGTTCAAGCATTTTATTTAATAATTGGCCAGGAAAAACTCTGTGCAGAGACAGACCACAACCTATAAGATATAGGAATAGAAGTAAGCCATTCAGCCCATTCATTTTGCTCCCCCATTCAATGAGAGTATGGTTGATCTCATAATTCACAACTTAGATTAAAAACAACTTGTTTTCTATGGTAAAACACTAAACACAAACAAAAACAAAAACAAAAGAACTGTGGATGGTGGAAATCATAAATAAAACAGAAATTGCTGGAAAACTCACCAGGTCAGGCAGCATTTGCGGAGACAAAGCAGAGTTAATGTTTTAGGTCCATTCAGAATGAAGGCCAGGTATGGCAAATTGTGTGAACCTTGGGTGACCAGGCATGTTATGACCTTGGTCAAAACGAAACGGGACGTGTACATAAAGTCAAGGAGGACGGGAATTGACAAAGTCCTTTAATTATACAAAGAAAGTAGAAAAGAACTTAAACAAGAAATTAGAAGGGCTAAAAGGGATCATGAAAAGTCATTGGCAAACAGGATTAAGGAGAATCCCAAAGTGTTTTATACACATATAAAAAGCAAGAGGGTAGCCAAGAAAGGGTTGGCCCACTCAAGGTCAAAGGAGGGAGTCTATGTGTGGAACCAGGAGAGGCAAATGAGTTCCTAAACAAACACTTTGTATCGGTATTCACCAAAGAGAAGGAATTAATGGAGGATGATCTCAGACAGGGTAGTGTCAAATTTCTAAGCCATGTATTCAGATAGGTAAGTCCCCTAGTCCTGATGGGATCTATCCCAGACTATTGAGGGAGGTAGGAGAACAAGTTGCTGGAGTGTTGTATCCTCTTTGGCCACAAGTGAGGTTCCAGAGGACTGGAGAATAACCTTAGGAAATTGAGAAGCAGCCCGAAAGAAGTTTATAAAATAATGAAAGGTATATTAAGAGTTAATGGTAGTTGTCTTTTTCCTAGGATGGGGGATTTCAAGTCTGGGGGAGCATTTTTATTGTGAGAAGAGAGAGATTAAAAAAAACATGAGGCAAATGTTCTACACAGAGGGTGGTTTGCATGTGGAATGAATTTCCTGAGGAAATGGTGGGTGCAGGTACAACTACAACGTTTAAAAGACATTTGGATAGATACATGAATAGGTTTGGAGGGATATGGGTCAGGAGCAGGCAGGTGGGACTAGTTCAGCTTGGGATTATGTTTGGCAAAGGCTAGTTGGACCAAAGAGTCTATTTCCGTGCTGTATGACTCAATGATTCTACAAGAGTAATGGAAAGCTAGCCACCAGGATACATGAACATCCACTAGCCACAAGACGACATGACCCACTATCACTCGTATCCTTACATACAGATGAGGAAGGACACCACTTTGATTGGGACAACACATCCATCCTAGGACAAACCAAACAGAGACACGCACAAGAATTCCTAGAAGCATGGCATTCCAACCGGAACTCCATCAACAAACACATTGATTTGGAGACCATCTACCATCCTCTGAGAAAAAGAACAGGAAATGACATCACCAATGCAGGAAATGACATCACCAACCCAAGGAAACTTAAACAGATAAATAGAAAGCGGGACATAACACCAGCACTTCATTGGAGGCTCACTGATGATGTTACCTAGAATTGTGATGAAACATCTGAAAACTAACCTTCCAGCTCAGCGAGCAAACTCACATCAAGGTAATGGATAATCCTGGAAATTATAGGCCTGAGAGCCTCACATCAGTGGTAGGGAAATTAGAGGTAGGGAAAGATCTATACACATTTAGAAGCAAATTGACTTATTAGAGGTAGGCAGCACGGGTTTGTGCAGGGGAGGTCATGTCTCACTCACTTGATCGGATTTTTTGAGGAGGTGACAAAGATGATTGATGAGGGCAAAGCAGTTGATGCTGTCTATGTGGACTCCAGTAAAGCCTTTGACAATGTCCCTCATGGAAGATTGGTAGAAAAGGTGAAGTCACATGATATCGGGGCAAGCTTGATACAGAACTGTCTTACGCATAGGAGACAGAGAGTAGCAGTGGAAGGATGCTTTTTGGAATAGAGGGTTGTGACTGATGGTGTTCCACAGGGATCAGTGCTGGGACCTCTGCTGTTTGTGGTCTACATAATTAAGAAAATGATGGGTGGAGACGGAGCCGAGAGAGAGAGACAGAGAGAGAGAATGTTAACTCTGCTTTTTCTCCACAATGCTGCCAGACTTGCTGAGATTTTCCAGTAATTTCTGTTTTTGTTTCTGTTTTCTGTCTTGATATCCAGTTGATCAACTGTATTGGATAGTCGATCCAAACATTATGTCTCTTCAGCAAAATTTGAATATTCTTCAGAGATATGCAATACTCCCTTTGCATACATGGAGTTAATTTTTGTTACTTTTGTTAATTAATCTTTGTTATCTGACACAGTGGCTACGCTCAGAAAGCTTACGATTTCAAATAAACCTGTTGAGCTATAACCTGGTGTGGTGACTTCCAACTTTGCCTACCCTAGTCCAACACCAGTACTTCTATATCAAGATAGGTGCAAGAAGCTGAGTCAGAAGAAAATTTATGGAACATGGATTAAGCAACAGGGAGGAAAATAGTTGAACAAGGGTGAAGGATGCAACAGCAAATTGAAGGCACAAAGAATTGTGGCCTCAGTAACATGAATCATAAGAACTGCAAAGAAAGAATGGAGGAGAAGTTGAAACGGAGGGCTTAATTTTTCAGATTTTCAGCCATTTAACTCTGTTAGTTTTGGTTATGTTTGAGGTTATCTTTGAACTTTTGTGTGAGACTCATTAACACCTTACTGCTATAGAATTCACCAGGGAAAAGGTCATCAGCATCTTTCTAGGAGTTTTCTAGGAGTTTCCCTTAGTATGAAAAAAGGGGAGATGAGGCCAGGTGGGGTAGTGGCAGTTTCTTCAGAAAAGGGGACAAGAATGCCAGATGCACTGTTTTCCCACCTTGCAGGTATAGGACTTCCTTCCTCCTCTGCACCTCTTCTACCAGGAGCTCCTTTACCACATCAAAGAATGTATTCTCCCTCTCACTTGTTACTACATCATGCTACTGCCAGCTAGTACACTTCACATTTTCTATTGAATTGGATGCAAAGAGCTCTGTCACTGGCAAATTCAAATTATGGTAACCAGCAACTGGGACAAATATTGCATGCTAAAACAACACTTTCAAAAGGCAAATATTTCTAACACAGCACCTGTTTTCACACTTTCACCAAAAAAACTCAACCCATAAGTTCTTCTCTTTGTAGATTGGTTTATTCTGAAATCATTGTATATGCACTCAGTATTAGGTAGCACACAGACTTCAAACAACTTCAAGTTACAAAAAAATGTGCAGGCTGTTATTACTGGTCAATGTTCTGCTGACTATGTAGCAATAATGGGCCACTGAAATAGTTCTTTCCCTGCTGCATCCATACGGCAGTTCAAAAATTGTCATGGTCACCTTTATCATTTCAACTATTGTTGGATTTTCCTCCCAGCTTTTATTATTTATTGAGATTAGAATGATTATTGAATGTCATTTTGCACAGGTACTTTCAAAATAAATTATACCTGCATCTTTTGCCCTCTTAAGTACTGACATGACCTCATTGCCAAAAGTTGTTTTACAGTCTCCTCGTCTTGCTGCTGCACTCAGTCCAATGGTTCCATAGTTTGCTTTGACTCCACAAAGGTAAGCAGTAGCTGTTCCTGCACTATCAGCTGCTTGGTGATCAACATTGTATGTCTAAAAGAAGAAGAAGATGTTCTTTTCAGAGCTTTAGCAAATTGTTTTTTTAAGGCAATAAGTGATCTTATTATGATCTCAACTGATAGTAACACTGGATATGTCTGTTCCTAAAATGAAACCTGATCTGATAGATCATAAATTTAATGTTTTGCAGTTGGATACTGTGGTGGTTAGTCACCAAAAGATATTCACAAAAGACTGCAGATGTTCTTTAATAACAGAACATCTGTTGATTACACAAATAGAAGACAATTAGAATGATTTTAACACAAACAGCAAAACAAAGTTTAAACCTGTTCCCCACTACTATTCAATCTTGAGCAATTTTATCTTAACTTTTAATGTTTCTTCTTAATTTATTTCTCCGAGGTCTCGTTTCCTTGGATGGCTGATGAGACATTTTTAGAATCCTTTCCAAGTCTCTCAGGTTTTGGAGTAGATTTGTAGTTCGAGTTGTGACTGTTGAGGTTCGTTGGCCTGCCAAGCAGGTTTGTTGCTCCGCAGACGTTTCGTTACCATGCTTGGTAACATCCTCAGTGTAGCCTCTGATGAAGTGTTGGTGTGTTTTCCTGCCTGGCTTTTAACCTCTGGAGCCCGTGGTGATAGATTATCTCACTTCTGGGTTTCAACCGGAGTGGAATTTATATGGGGTCAAGTTCACACTGAATATACATTCCACTATGGATGAAATCCAGAAATGAGGCAATCCATCGCCACAGACCCCAGAGTTTAAAAGTCAGGGAGGAAAACACACCAACGCTTCATCAGAGGCTATACTGAAGACGTTACCAAGCGCAGTAATGAAACATCTGCGGAACAACAAACCAGCTCGGCAAGCCAACCAACCTCAACCTTTCCAAATCTACTGCTGGCATAAACCTATCATCGTCGCAATGACCTAAACTTATTCAGTTCTAACAACTTGAAAACTTCTATACAAAGTCTCTTGTCTTGAAAGCTTAACAGACTGGAAACCACTTCAGTTGGGGTTACAGGTCTCCCTGAACTAAAATCTCAATTCCTTTGAATGAAGAAATTTAAAATTATGTTTTGAAGTGAAAATCTACAGTTAATTGCCTAATCTGTTTAGTCTTCCTGTCATAAACTCAGCAACATAAACATTTAATCTATTAAAACCACAGACATCTCCCAAACATTTGATGTCAGTCGCATGTCTTCTCAAAACTAATGTACTTAGGTTACTATTTCAAATGGCTTTCTGACCCATTTAACAAAGTCCAGACTGGCCAAGTATTTTTTAATTAAATCCAAATTCCAAAATTGATAATACATTATGTATTTTTTATCACAATATGTTCACGATATCTATGGATTTCCATTTGTCTCCAATTAGCTTTATTCCATCCAGCCATGTGTCTATTGGATAGAAGATATGTCACTGAACTCGGTAAAAGGGATTCTATCTTAGTGTGGCAAGAGCAATCTTCTTCTCATGTCAATTAGAAGCATACACAAGAAAATCTCAGATACAGTATCTTTGGGAGTATTCCCTAAGAATCAGACATCACTCAGTTCACAAACTAAATTTCAGCTTATTAAAGCAAATAGAGCATGCTGTTCCTAACTTTTCCAAGTGCAAACAGAGTTTTTGTGAGTTTTTGAGCAACAAAAAGCATCAAGAATGTAAAATTATGTGGTGCCCTTTACAAGGAATCTGGAACATGTGTGGGCAGGGTAAGCAACACTATGTCTCTCCACCCAATCATATAAGAGAATTCCCTGAGGCATGCAGAGTTTAAACCAGGAAATGCAAGCTAGAGTTAACAAAGTGTGGAGCTGGATGAACACAGCAGGCCAAGCAGCATCTCAGGAGCACAAAAGCTGACGTTTTGGGCCGAGACGCTTCTAGGTCCGAAACGTCAGCTTTTGTGCTCCTAAGATGCTGCTTGGCCTGCTGTGTTCATCCAGCTCCACACTTTGTTCTCTCGGATTCTCCAGCATCTGCAGTTCCCATTATCTCTAATGCAAGTTAGAGTGTTTGATTCACTGTCAAATCAAGCAGAGAAGACAAAACAAAGCGAGGAGAGAATATAGGCTAACAAGGTGTAGAGCTGGATGAACACAGCAGGCCAAGCAGCATCAGAGGAGCAGGAAAGCTGACGTTTTGGGCCTAGACCCTTCTTCAGAAAAGGTGGAAACCACTTTGGTTTGGGGTACAGGCCTCCCTGAACTAAAATCTCACTTCCTTTGAATGAAGAAATTTAAAATTATGTTTCGAAGTGAAAATCTAAAGCCAATTGCCAATTCTGTTTGTTCAGTTTGTTTGCCTGAGGGTGGAATCAAACTGAGGTCCCTGGCTCTGTAAGACACTGAGCCACCATGCTGCCATCAAGAGATTTGATGTATTCCAGCTCGTATCACATTGCAGTTCCACTATACCCTGAAGAATGCTAAAAATGAAGATACAGGCCATTTGGCCCAAATAGTCCAGAAGAGTTCTTTTTCACACAAGCTATTTTGTTTAATCACACTACCTACTCTTTCATATTGCACCATTCCAGAATCTAATTTCCTTCTGAAAGTATTTTTGTGCTCTGTTTCAACACTGGTTTCTAACTGTCAACAGTGTATAACTATCAGTTTGCTTCCCAAGTGCTCACTCACTTTATCCTTTATAACAAAACTGCCATCCTGCATACCCCTGGTTTCTTAGTAGACACTTCTTAATTTAAACATTAATTTACTGCATCTATGAAACTCACATTCCTTTCTTGACATGCATGGTCTTTAGTGGTCATATGCAGATGACTGTGGCTCGCATTTTTTCTTTAGCACAGAGAAAGAAGGAGGCAGTTTATGACAGAGAGAGAGAGCATTGAACAGTCATTCTATCAGTGTGATAGGAGGTAAGCATGTCGCTGCATGACACCATACTATGTCAACTCCAGCTGCCTACACAGCAAACACACTGCCTGTGCTTCAAATAGCTATTGTGTGAGAATTGACAAGAGTCGTCAGTGGGTCAGATAGTCAAGGAGGTTATCCACTAAGGGGTTGGCCAGGGTTGGTCAGATACTTGGTCCTACCAAAGACTGAGGATTTGGGACACTGGCAATTCTGCAGGTCATGTGCAACAGCTTCAGAGATTACAAGTAGATCAGCTAGCATCTTTTGGAGATATCAGTCCATGGCTGGGCTGTGATAAGATGTGGATGTCTTATCAAGTCAGCCTAGGGGTGGGGCAAGGTCAGTTCTGGGAGTTTGGTCAGTAGTTATGAGGGGTCTTATCAGGGAGCAGTGATTGCAGTCCTGGGGGAAGCAGACACCTGAAGTCTGGGAATAGGTTTCCTTGTACTGAGTCACTGAGTGAATAGTGACACTGATGGGGGAAATTTGTAGACACTAGGATGGGACTTCATAATGAATAGGACAGGACTAGGAGCTCCATGAAGTGGCTCACAAAGATCACGGTTATACTGGCCTCTTCACCGGAAGGGTGGAGAGCCAACAAGGACATGTGAACTTCCAAAGTCATCACCTGTTAGGGTAAAGTGGGCATATTATGGGTGATGTAAAGAGGCCCAATGGAAATGGTGGGACAGAAAGGTCACAGGTGTCACAGGGACAGCAACACAAAAGGAAACATGAAGACTTATGGTGGTGGTGGAGGGGGGGGCAGTGGTTTGTGCTGCTTTTGTTAATGCGTAGAATTCATGCATCTCTGACAGAACCTAAAATTACTCACACTAAAATGAACTTGGAAACTTGCCATATAAGACCAAATATCCACAGAACAATAGCTACATAAACTGGCTGCTATTTCAGTGGGTTTCTTTGCTTCAGGAGTGGACCAAACTCAGGAAATTGGACACCCTCCTTGGGGCAATTGCAGTATTCAAGCCTCCACTGAGACAGTAATGCTACGCTTACAGTTTCAATTTGCATTTATCTATAAATCATTAAAAGTTATGTCCTTAAGCAATCATGATCAATCCACTAGCTGTCTCCTTTTGCACATGTTCCTTTCCACTTCAGCAGAGTAAGATCCATTTAAATCTGGAATATAAACAGCAGGCTGTGCATTGAAAAGCTTAATCAGTATGCACCTTTTGTTCATTGTTAACAAGCAAAACAAAATTTAAAAATGTTACCTATCAACAGTCAGCTGCTAAAATCTCTCAGTTAGGAATACATTGTGGAAATGCAATCATGGGACTCTTGCATGCATTTAATAATTTAAAATATTTTTCTAACCATAATTTAAAACAGAAAAAGAAAGAAAATTCATAGACTGTTAGTAGCTTTTAAGCCTGACTTTGGAGAGACCAAGATGTGGAAATGACTCCATTGTTAGCACAGTTTCTTCTCCAGATTTGTTTTGTAGTTGCCCTTTCAGTATTCGGGTAGCAGTCACTGTGGAAACTCCCATTCCTATAAGAAATTATAGATGTGGTTAAATGTTTATTGATTCACGAGAGTAAATTGCTCAATTAGTATTTTGATTATGAAACAAAGCTGATAAGCAGCACAAGAACTTTGTCTCAGGCAATTTTATACTAAAGTCCAACATTGACTAATCGCCCTTCGGAGCTGTCATTCTCAGAAAATGTTACTTCTCTTTGAATAAAATTATTTGCCACATACTACAGTGCAAAGTGCTACAGATGCTGCCATCATGACAGATAGCCTTTAATGAATTTATAACAATGGATTCTATTAACTGTGCTGATGTCAATCAGTTATAAATATTATTGGAAAAAGACATGTTTTGTTGAAGCTTGTCATCTTATACTCATCAGGACAAGTTGCAAGAATACCAATTCAATGAGGAAAAAGAACATTTATACTGCATGAGAGGACAGTGCTAATTGGTTGGCAAATGACTGACTGATAGAGGTGTTGCCATGGAGAATGCACCAAATAATAATGGCTGATAGCTAACAACCAGGTTCAGTTTAAATTTAAAGCTGGGTGAGTTGACTGATTTGTTGAAGCATTACCTGGGAAGTGAATGAGAATTGTGTTTGCCAGTAGCAGGATGTTACCATCCAGTTAAAAAGACATTCTGTTTATCATATAGACATTAATGTCATATATAAATTTCAATGTTGGTGTGAGGCCAGGTAAGTAGGCCAGATTTCCAAACACTGGAAGATTGTATCAAACAGAATGTCCCTTTGGCTGCTTGGAATAAACAAGGTACTGAGCCCATACAACCAACCCACACTTGCAAAACAGTGTCCAGATGCTATTCCACAATTGGATAATATTTGCTGAGTGTATGATGAATTACACTGACAATCAATTTAGGATTGTTATTCAGACTTGCAGTGTGGCATAATTGGGGGTACAGGAAGCTACGCATATGAAAATCAGGTTCCTGTTCAGACAAAAAGTAGATGTACATGCACTGGGTCTGGTTCAACTCAACTGAATAGTGGCCAGCCAATCTCTGGTTTATTTCTCAGGACAGTCCCCTGAAAAAATCAGAGTTAATCTGCCTGGTTTAAAATTCAAACAAAGCCTGGTTGCTAACTATCATTTTTCATGAACTGGTACATTCTCCTCAATTACACCTGTGCCAATAAAGTATAAATTTTGTTTTCCCCCTTGAATTTGGTATTTCGTGCCAATTGTCCAAATGAACGCTAGATGAAAACTTTGACAAAATGTACCCTTTTTCAATGATACTCAAGTTTAGTTCTACCAAACGGTAGTTCTAAATCGTTAAGAGGTGGATCACATTTTGCCAAAAACTTACAGTGCTATTGTCACTCAATTTTCAAAGGTATTGAAAGATTTTTATTCATTCATTTTATATTTCATGGTCTTAGGTTGAGCCTAAGTGCTCCACAGAAGTTTACATACTGATGTGACTTTATTTAGTCATTGCTGTAAAACATCTGGATACGGCATTTGTTTATAAAGCTTTTGATCAGCTTCATACCGTTATTACCAATTGTTCAAACCATTATTACTTCATTGTTACCAGTGAAGAGGAGGCAAAAGTAGAGGAAATTTGAATCCAAGATGAACATAAAGATGGAATATCCCACTACCATATTACTGTTTAGTATTGTAGGAGGCAAGCTAATGTAGTATGAGCCATTGCAATGCCTGGTTCTGGACTAAAGCATTATCCTTTAGATCAACAGTAAAGCATGTCAAATATCAAGCCACAGACAGGCCCCAAGATTGGAATAAAATTATACAGCCCAGGAGGAGGCCATTGATCCCATTGTATTTGTGTCAGTTTCATTGTATCCTTTCAGCAATTAATTTTGCATGTTTTTTAATTGCTGATTCAGACACTGGGAAAACAGTCTTGCACAAATTATCATTAGGTCAGTATGCCCGGGTCTGCAGAAATGGTTCAGGCATTTTGGAAGTGGAAGTCAATTGGGCAAGCTAACCATGAATTGTACGCTTTACAGTGGCTACTGTCTATTTTGAAAGGAGCATTTTGATGCATGCTCAAACCAGATTGGCAACTTAAGAACAAAGAAAATTACAGCACATGAATAGGCCCTTCAGCCCTCCAAGCCTGCACCAATCCAAATCCTCTATCTAAACCTGTCGCCTATTTTCCAAGGATCTGTATCCCTCTGCTCCCTGCCCATTCATTTATCTGTCTTGATACATTTTATATAACGCTATCATGCCTCCCTGTACCAGCTCCACTGGCAGCGTGTTCCAGGCACCCACCACCCTCTGTGTAAAGAGCTTTCCATGCATATCTCCCTTAAACCTTTCCCCTCTCACCTTAAAATCGTGACCCCTCGTAACTGAGTCTCCCACTCTGGGAAAAAAAGCTTCTTGCTGTCCATCCTGTCTTTACCTCTCATGATTTTGTAGACCTCAATCAGGCCCTCCCCCAACCTCCATCTTTCTAATGTAAACAATCCTAATCTACTCAACCTCTCTTCATAGCTAGTGCCCTCCATACCAGGCAACAACCTGGTGAACCTCCACTGCACCCTCTCCAAAGCGTCCACATCGTTTTGGTAATGTGGCGACCAGAACTGTCTGCAATATTCCAAATGTGGTCGAACCAAAGTCCTATGCAACTGTAACATAACCTGCCAACTCTTGTACTCAATACCCTATCTGATGAATGAAAGCATGCCGCATGCCTTCTTGACCACTCTATCGACCTGCGTTGCCACGTTCAGGGTACAAAGGACCTGAAAACCCAAGTCTCTCTGTGCATTAATTTTCCCCAGGGCTTTCCCATTTACCATATAGTTCGCTATACCGTATAAGCTTCTTAGTACCTTCAATTCTCTGTGCTATCATGGGGGTTCTGCTAGAATTTTAGGTGGAAAGGTGAGAAAAACCCCAGATACTTTCTTACCATTTTCAGTGACTCACTGGGAAATTCTGTTATTTTTCAAAGTTTTCCATTTCTAAGGAGATCATAACAATTGGTTTAATATCACCTACAATATATCAAAAATCTCATGTCTATTTGCATTTCCTGTCACCCTTTCCACTATAATTTTCTGAAAACTGAAACTTTCATCCTATAACTAATTGCCTCTACAATAGAGTTATATTTTTCATCGATTCTTCATTGCCTTTTCACAATTTTATGCAACATACACTGACTTAAAAATAACACTTAACTATTGAAAAAAAATCTAATAGAACCAGCTTGAAACATCAACACCACTGCTCTGGAGTGAAATAAAATTAAGAAAAAAAAGCTAGATAATGAAGGGAACAAAGAAACTCTCACCATCCCCAAGAAACAATATAACATTTTTTGCTCTATGTTTGACCGGTTCGAGGTCCAAAGCAATCTTCAGTGTTTCTTTAGCCTTCGTATTCCAGAACGATGGGTCCTCTTCTACAATATTAAGAACATTTACTTTGAAGTTTCAGTTTTGACTTTTTTAACCATTAACATAGCATACGTTATTTTATTTACTACAATCTTAAAGTTGCTGGAACGTCAAGATCATTTGTGAAAATAAAATAACGGTTAATTACTGATAGTTGTGCTGTGTCAACCCAGTCTCAGCAAGCTGTAAATAATCACAATTTGAAACGTAATTCAACCCAGGGTAAAGGTGTCATGTATCTGATGTCTCTGTAGTATCTCTGTAGAGTACAAATAATATATGCAAAACTGCTTTTTTTTTGAAAATCTCTCCTGCATCAGAATAGTTGTTTTAGTCGAAACATTGTAGTTTGCAACAAGGCCTGTAGAGGGAGCTGTTATATTGCGAGATCTATTCTACTCTGAATCAATATTAATTTGTATTTTGCAGAACTCAAAACAACCTTGTCATGTCATGCCAACCATTTGTCTATATCAACTTTCCAGCCTGCCCCAGCATTTGTTTCTTTCCAGAGTATCTGTCTTTGGAAGGTGTGCCATATGATGCCATGGCAGCCTATCTACTAATTCTTTCACATATCCTGCAGGCTTTGGCAAAGATGATTTGATTATTAATCCAAAACACAAGCAGTTCATTATATTCTATTTTAAAAGTTGTTCAAAGGATCGGGTTAGAAACTGAATGATAAAGACTCGAAAGGTCTCAGGTTCAATTTTGAATCTGTGCTGTTAAACAGAAAGTGGAGGTGAAGGGAAGGGTGTATTTGGGTTTGTTCACAAGTGTGTGCTTAACCAGGGTTCCTCACCAATATCTATTGACTCCTGTTGGTCTCACATGTGCAGATCTTTAGTGAAGATGTGGTTGGGTTAAAGTGTGATACTCTTCAGAATCTGCTGTAACATCAGAAATAAGGATTGGCTTGGGCAAGATCCTGGAGGCAATTCGTGTGTATGGGAGTGTACCCTTCAAAGATTCTACCCCAATACAAAAAGAAAATTTATAAGACTTCCCTCTTCTAGAAGTTGAATCCAACATTTATATTTTAGTTCCCAATGGATTTCAATTTTGAATAGCAGCTGCCATTTTATTCTTTTAAGATTTTACTTAAAAAACTTACTGTGACAGGAAAACAACATTTTAAAATCAAATATTAGTAAGAAAAATGTGTTTAAAATAACTTACTTGGATCATTTTTGTTGCTATATTAGATAGATATATATCCAAAATGAATTTAGTTTCCATATCTAAAATGTTCATTGTCCCAAGTCAATCACTGATTGCACTAGCAAATATACAGAAATAATCTGTGCACATGGTTCTGGTAAAATATTTATTTTCTGCTCCAACTGTGTCCTAATTTAATAGTATTCCCAGTATGCTGAAGTTCTATTATATCAGCCAAAAGCAGCAGAGACCTTTCCAAATTGTTACCATCTGTTGGCGATGGGATGTCAGACTGGGTATGTGTGTTTGTATAGTACAGTCTATCTGTCAGCAAATGGTGTTCTTGTAATTTGCAGCTGCTGTACTTAAGCAGCAAAGTCTGAACAAAGAGAATTAGGACTATTCACTAACAGGATAAAACAAAACTGCATTTCTGGATTGACATTACAGAGATTATCTGACAATTGATTCAGATCTTGAAGGACTTTTTACGAAGAATATCAGATTAGGTTCACAAAAGTAATAGGTAATGGATCACATCTAAAAAAAAATGAAACCCTTTCCAGTTTTTCTGGCCCCTTTAGGTCAAGCAATGATTATAGTCAAGAAAATGAACAGATGGATAAACTTTTTATAGACCTTCACAGTACTAATGTGCTAACCATCCCTGAGATGGCTCGCCATCTGATTTTCCACTCAACATTTAACAATTCTGAACAGGAAATGCATAGAGTAGTGTTTGAACTTAAACTCTGCAATACTGTGGTATTGCTCTGTCTTGTTGCAAACAGTTTTATACTTATTCCATTTTCAAACTCTTAATTTCAAATTTTCCCTCTCAATTGTTTCTTGAGATGATCATGAAGGAAAATGTAAAGGTAGAGATAGGTGCAGCTGAGAGGTACCTGAATGTAATTTGGGATTTCTTCTAACACAGTGGGGAAGCACCATAAAAGCGAATTGCATAACTTTTGTGTGCCTTAAGGTATGCAGATGAATATACGTATTAGATACTAAAGACAGAATTTCATTGCCTAGTGTCAGGCTCAAAGGGGAGAGGGGGAGATGGGATCATAAATTGAACTGCTTATAGTCTATGACCTGTGATTTTCAAATTTGGCTGATCAGTGGCCTGACCGTGGGCTCATAGTTCAATTAAGAACAGGAGGCAGGCTCAAAGTTGAAAGCCAGCTTGAACACTGCATTTAGATACCATGATGGCAGGTAAAAGTCCTCAAAGTGGAGATACCCTTTCTCTAATTTTTACAAACTTAAAATGAGAAAGAAATCATTTTGACTATCTTTATTGCACAGAATAGGAGAAAGGGAAATCCAATAGCTACTGCAAAACCTAGGGAGGAAAGGAAGACCTGTAGGTCTGTCTGGAGCTTTGATCTCTTGTTGGGAAACCACTTCAAGGCTGCTAGAACATTCCCTGCCTGGGTAGTGGTCTGGAAGCTGAAAATCATCAGGCCTCATTCAGTATTCAATCAATTCAATTGGCCATTCTCCATTTAGGGGATGGAGTTAGAGTACCAGCGTGTTGGCCATTGGCACAATTTTTGTTGACCTCTCACCTCTGACCCAGTCTCATGTGGTTTAGAAATCTTGCTCCAAGTATCTGTCTTAAGCATTCCCAAGGTCAGCTAGTGTCCTGTACTATGTGGTATAGAATCATCCTCAAAAGCATTGCCCCATGTAACATTCCAGCACGTTGCAACCATCTATTGACTTTTCTGAAAGACTTTACCTTTTTTGGAAAAAGTGGCATGTGTTTGTTAGTCATTATGAACTGGATTTTTATTCAAATACCAATCCTAATAGAGTACTAATGTTAGCAAAGAACATTTTCTATTTTATAAGTCTGAAAGATTAACAAACAAAATGCAGCATTTGCTTAACGATAAAATGACATTGAACACAAAAAAACAGTTTTGACTGTACAAATTTTTGAGTTTGTTCATTCCTCATTTTACAAATGCTGAAAGATTAATCATTCTTGTCAAATGAAGCAATAATTTGACTAATGCTCTATAAAGGCAAATATATTAACACTGTGGGTTGGTCATGATAGCAGGAAGACAGTCAGTGGAAAGAGATTAGATTTGGGAAAATGATGCCTTCAAGCTTTGTGCGATTTAGCTGGAGGAAATTACATTCTGACTTTATTACATCAAATAAAAATGATGAGATCTTAAGTACTAAAATAGGAAAGAAGGGGAAATTCAACAGTGAATAATGTATTTATTTACATGGCATGAGACTCAGCCCAATTAGCCTATTACTATAACGTTCTTTTCCATTTATTCATTTGGGTGTGTGGGTTTTGCTAGCTGTTGCCCATCCTAGATTGCCCCGAAGTAGATGGTGGTGAGCTACCCTCTTAAACTGCTGCAGTTTCTTTGCTGTGGGTACATACATAATGCTGTTCAGGTGGGAGTTCGAGATTTTAGCCCACCAACACTAAAGGAATAGCAATATATTTCCACATCAGGATGGTGGTGAATGGCCTGGAGGAGAACTTGCAGGTTGTGGTATTCCTATGGATCTGTTACCCTTGGTCTTTCCAAATGTCGAGGATATGGGTTTGGCATGTGCTTTCTGAGTAGCTTTAGTGAATTTTTGCAGTGTAGTTGTAGATGACACACACTGCTGCTAATGAGCGTCAATGGTGAAGGGAGTGAATGTTTGTGCATATAAACTGTTATAGATAGTGTCAAGCTTCTTGAGTGTTGGTGAAGCTGCACTCATCCAGCTGAGGGGGGAGTATTCTATCACACTCTGGGCTTGTGCCTTGAGAGTGGACAGGTTTTGTGAAGTCAGGAGACAAGTTACTTGCCACAGGATTCCTAACCTCTAATCTTCACTTATATCCAAAGCATTTACGTGGCAAGTGATAATGGGAACTGCAGATGCTGGAGAATCCAAGATAACAAAGTGTGAAGCTGGATGAACACAGCAGGCCAAGCAGCATCTCAGGAGCACAATGTGCTCAATGTGCTCCTGAGATGCTGCTTAGCCTGCTGTGTTCATCCTGCTTCACACTTTGTTATTTACATGGCAAGTCCAGTTCAGTTTCTGGTCAATAGAAATGCCTCAGACTGTTGATTGCGGGGGTTTCAGTGATGGTAACGCCATTGGATGTCAAGGGGCAGCAGTTTGGTCAAGAGGAAGAAGAAGGCTTATGTTAGGATGAGATGTGAAGGCTCAGTTAGGGCTCTTAAGGGCTACGAGGTAGCCAGGAAAGACCTAAAGAGAGAGCTCAGAAGAGCCAGGAGGAGACATGAGAAGTTGTTGGTGGATAGGATCAGGGTAAACCCTAAGGCTTTCTATAGGTATTTAAGGAATAAAAGAATGACAAAAGAAAGATTAGGGCCAATCAAGGATAGTAGTGTTAAGTTGTGTGTGGAGTCAGAGGAGATAGGGGAAGCAGTAAATGAATATTTTTCAACAGTATTCACTCCAGAAAACGACAATGTTGTCGAGGAGAATACTGAGATACAGGCTACTAGACTAGGTGGGATTGAGGTTCACAAGGAGGAGGTATTAGAAATCCTTCAGAGGGTGAAGATAGATAAGTCCCCTGGGCCGGATGGGATTTATCCTAGGATCCTCTGAGAAGCCAGGGAGAAGATTGTCGAGCCTTTGGCATTGATCTTTAACTCGTCATTGTCTACAGGAATAGTGCCAGACGACTGGTGGATAGCAAATGTGGTTCCCCTGTTCAAGAAGGGGAGTAGAGACAACCCTGGTAATTATAGACCAGTGAGCCTTACCTCAGTTGTTGGTAAAGTGTTGGAAAAGGTTATAAGGGATAGGATTTATAATCATCTGGAAAAGAATAAATTGATTAGGGATAGTCAGCACGGTTTTGTGAAGGGAAGGTCGTGCCTCACAAACCTTATTGAGTTCTTTGAGAAGGTGACCAAACAGGTAGATGAGAGTAAACCGGTTGATTTGGTGTATATTGAATTCAGCAAGGCGTTTGAAAAGGTTCCCCACAGTAGGCTATTGTACAAAATGCGGAGGAATGGAATTGTGGGAGATATAGCAGTTTGGATCGGAAATTGGCTTGCTGAAAGAAGACAGAGGCTGGTAATTGATGGGAAATGTTCATCCTGGAGACCAGTTACTAGTGGTGTACCGCAAGGGTCGGTGTTGGGTCCACTGCTGTTTGTCATTTTTATAAATGACCTCGATGAGGGCGTAGAAGGATGGGTTAGTAAATTTGCAGACAACACTAAGGTCGGTGGAGTTGTGGATAGTGATGAAGGATGTTGTAGGTTGCAGAGAGACATAGATAAGCTGCAGAGCTGGGCTGAGAGGTGGCAAATGGAGTTTAATGCAGACAAGTGTGAGGTGTTGCACTTTGGTAGGAGTAACCGGAAGGCAAAGTACTGGGCTAATGGTAAGATTCTTAGTAGTGTAGATGAGCAGAGAGGTCTCGGTGTCCACGTACACAGATCCTTGAAAGTTGCCAGCCAGGTTGACAGGGCTGTTAAGAAGCCATACAGTGTTTTAGCTTTTATTAATAGAGGGATCGAGTTCCGGAACCAACAGGTTATGCTGCAGCTGTACAAAACTCTGGTGCGGCCGTACTTGGAGTATTGCGTACAGTTCTGGTCACCGCATTATAAGAAGGATGTGGAAGCTTTGGAAAGGGTGCAGAGGAGATTTACTAGGATGTTGCCTGGTATGGAGGGAAGGTCTTACGAGGAAAGGCTGAGGGACTTGAGGCTGTTTTCATTAGAGAGAAGAAGGTTGAGAGGTGACTTAATTGAAACATATAAAATAATCAGAGGGTTACATAGGGTGGATAGGGAGAGCCTTTTTCCTCGGATGGTGACAGTGAGCATGAGGGGGCATAGCTTTAAATTGAGGGGTGAAAGATATAGGACAGATGTCAGAGGTAGTTTCTTTACTCAGAGAGTAGTAAGGGAGTGGAACACTTTGCCTGCAACGGTAGTAGATTCGCCAACTTTAGGTACATTTAAGTTGTCATTGGATAAGCATATGGACGTACATGGAATAGTGTAGGTTAGATGGGCTTGAGATCGGTACGACAGGTCGGCACAACATCGAGGGCCGAAGGGCCTGTACTGTGCTGTAATGTTCTATGTAAGTTTGATTGTCTCTTATTTGAGGTGGTCATTGCCTGGCAATTGTGTGGCACAAACATAATTTGTCAGGCCAAGCCTGGATATTGAGCGGGTCTTGCTGCACTTGGGCTGCTTTAGCATCTGTGGAATGACAAATGGTGCTGAACATTGTGCAGTCATCAATGAACATCTGCTCTGCTGACCTGATGGAATGAATAAATTTTACATGGAAAGATTTACCTTACAGATATTCTAATATTTACATAAGAAGATGCCAAGGTGTCATACACAAAAGATATTTTCAATGAGGTACAGACAAGTCTCTCAATATATGCAGTAGTCTGCAAGGTTTTATAGAGATGGATTTGGTGTTCTTTTATGAAAAGTAAAAATTGGTTGAAGAAGAGAATTTCCAAGGCTTCCACATCAAAGCATATAGTGAAGTGGCTTGCCTGTGGGATGATGTGGCCTTTACATCTGTTGTTAGTATTTCAGTTTGTCTTTGTGGTAGTCATTAAACAAACTACTTGAAACATGCAATCAGAGTTATGAAGCTGAGATTCAATGAACTCTCAGAGCTGTAGACAATCAATGACTGTAAAGAGACAGCAGGGAGATTAACACCACAGTCTGTAACTTTGAATTGCTGGGTTAGTCAGAATTGTTGTTCATTTTCCATTCCATGCTGCTATGAAAATGACAGGAGATATGAAAAAAAAATTAGAATTTGTTCCGGCCTCAGTGGCAAATCTGAGAAATGGTTCCAGAATTAAATAAAAAGAATGAGCACATTAGAATAGCAACTCTGTAACGAGTGATGGGAAGAGAGTACTCCAAACTGTATCGCATCATAGCTTTCACTGATGAGGAATGGAACCAGTCTAGAGAAACTCTTAATGCTTTGAAGATGCACCTTGAACTTTATATTCACCTTACTGCTGAATGGTATTTGTTCAACATCAGTGCACGGGAGAGAGGGAGACATTGCTACATTTATCTAAATCCTGAGAGCCTGGTCAACTGAAGCATGATCTCATCAGAGACAGGATTGGCTTAGGTATAAGAGATATCACTGTGAAGACATCTACTGAGAGAGGAGAAACCTACTCTCAAGAAGCTACCAACATGTATAAAAGGTCTGAGGTTGGCAATCATCATCTGGAGTTTATTAATGGAGGAAGAGACAATTGCTAAGAGACATTCCAGCCTGAACAAGAAAAAACATATTGGATGAAAGCAAGAAATATTTTCAGAAAGGACAGGATGTACATATCTAGAAGGCATCACAAGAAATGAGAAAGTTGCATGTCTAGTGTGGTAAAAGCAGTGAGAATTATTCTACACCATACACAGATTGACACTACTATGGTTTCAGGAGGTGTATTTTGTCCCAGTTTTTTGTATGAAGGAGGGTTGAAGCAGAGTTGACAAGCTGTCCATTCAAACGTTAAGGTTGACAGGCCTTGGGTTTTTTAAAGTTGGAACAGTTAATTAGTTGCAGTTAATATATGTAAAGTTTTGTTAAGCATTTTGACAGAGTTACATTTAGCCAATTCTTTTGTTTTAATTTTGTCTGTATTTTAACTGCAGTGTAAAAATGAAATGTGTTTTGCTTAAAGTCAAGTTTTTGACCAATCAAATTGAATTTGGATCCAGACTATCTTCTTATATATTTTGAGGGAGTTTGGTCTAGTCCATAACAAAGTGGGGGCTCATCCAGGATCAAAATCTCTAATTCCAGGTTAGCTTTACGATTATTGGACTCAAAGGCAGTGAGTGGTGAGTGTTGCTGTTGTCTTTTCAGGTGCTGCATTTGGTTGATTTAAATAGGGTGTGCCATGTCGCTCTTTCAGTCACTAAGAATGTCTCGGGGGCCGGGGGTGGGGGGTTGGCAGGGAGCAGGTTGAAGAAGTCACTTCAGGAGTTTTATAGAAAGTGAGCAAAGCAAAGCTTTTGGAATTAGCAAATAAAATGGAATTGAAATTGTGTTTGTTTGTGAGGGAACAGGAGGTAATTGCAGCAATAGTAAAGACATTTATGACTGCCAGAAATGCCATTAGAATAATTGGAAATGTTTAAAATTCAATTACAAATGAAATAGCTTGAACATGAAAAGGATATGAAACAATTTGAATTATGATTGAAAGCAGAAGAAATGAAGAAAGAGAGAATGGATCCAGCAGAGGAAAAAGAAAAGGAAAGGAAGGCCCTAGCAGAAGAGAGGGAGAAAGAGTTTTTGAACTTTAGAGGTTGGAACTGAAAACTGAAAGTTGACTTAAAATGGTGGAGGTAGGGGTGAAAGGTAGGAGTAGTGATGAGGACAGAGATGGAGAGCACTCGCCATAACCAAAGTCCTGGTGGGGATCTGTTTAAATATGTCCAGGTGTTGCCAAAGTTTGACTAGAAGGATAGAGAAGACTTTTTCATTTCATTTGGCAAAATGGTAAACAAGTGAAATGGCCGGTTACCATGTGGGTATTGTTGATCCAAATGAAGTTGGTAAGTAGAGCTAAGGAGGTATTTGCACCCCTGTCAGGGAAGGTATATGGGGAATATGATGAGGTGGTTAGTGCATATGAGCTAATACCAGAAACTTCAGGACTACAAACAATGTTCTGGGAATCTAAGGAGAGAACCTGGTCAAATATACACAGAGTTTGAAAGGATCAAACAAAGTAATTTTGATAAGTGGATAAAGGCATTGAAAATAGATCAAACATATGATGCTCTTAGAGAGACGATTATTTTGAACGAGTTCAGAAATTCACTTCCTGAAATAGTGAGAACTCATGTGGAACAGCAGAGACTTAAGACTGCAAGATTTGCAGTGAAAGTGGCAGGTGATATGAATGGGTTCATAAATCAAAGTTTGGCTTTCGATGTCAAATTCAATCTGTGAGGGATAGAAATTGGAGCAAAGAAAAATCGTCAGGTTGTAAGCAAAAAGGACAACTCATTGAAGATAGTAAGGACAGTTTATCATAGAGTATATATGCAGAAGAAGAATCTGAGTGTATCCCAGCATGTTACTACCTTAAAAAATGCAGACTTGATGAGGAAATGGAGACCATTGCATATTCAAGCAGAGAAAAAAATGGGCAGAGGTTCATCAAGTTGCATTACTGGTAAGTTATAGAAAGGAAGTGTTACGGGTACCGCATGAATTACCAGTAGGAGATCATTTGGGAGTAGGGAAAACTCAAACCAAATTACAAAAATATTTTTATTAGCCTAGCCTGCATGAGGATCTGGTTGAATTTTGCTGGACATGTCATACATGTCAGGTAATTGGAAAACCTCAGGCAGTGATAAAACCAGCACCCTTACCATCCATTCCCGCATTTGAGGAACTTATACAAGAGTCTTAAGTGATTGAGTAGGAGCCATACTTTAAACAAAATGTGGGAATCAGTATTGACCATAATGGGTGTGTCTACTAGACTAACCATCAACAGAAATATTCGACAATTGAGAAGGAGATCTTGAGTTTAGTGTTGGCGTCGCAACATTTTAACATTTATATTGCCAGCATTGTGTCTGAGATAATTGTAGACACTGTCCATAAGCCTTGAAAGGTTTCAGAAAAATTTAAGGATAAAAATTCCAGACTGTTTAGATGGAGCTTATTATTGCAACCATTCAATTTGAAAATTACAGACATGGCAGGATGAGAGAATGTAATTTCTGACACAACTTTGATGAAGACAGATGGAGGCATTTGGTGGCAGGAGAAAACGGACTAAATGGGCTGTAATAATGAATGTCCATGTCCAATTCTTTTATTTTTACCTTGTCTGTATTTTAACTATAATGTAAAAATAAAACCTGTTTTGCTTAAAGTCAAAAGAGTTTGACCAAACAAATTGTATCTGGATTGCAACCTTACACTTACAATAAGAAAAAGTTAGGATCAAAACTGTCTTCCTAATATATTTTAAGGTGGCTTGGTCTGATCCATAACACTATTTAAAAGATGATAAATGGTTTGTGACTGTTATAGTAATGACTATGGACTTTGCTGATCAGTTATCAAGCTAGCATAAACAAAAGAACTAAACACAGGAGGGGATGTTTGAATGACTTCCCTTGACATCAAGGCAACACTTGATTGATGCTATATTCAAAGAACCCTACCAAACTGGAATCAACAGGGATCAGGAGAAAACTCTTCACTGGTTTGAGGCAAATCTAGAACAAAGGAAAATGGTTGTGGTATTTGGAGGGTAATCATCTCAGCTACAGAACATCATTGCAGGAAATCTTCAGGGTAGTGTTCTAGGACCAATCATCTTCAGCCGCTTCATTAATGACCTTCCCTCCATCATAAGGTCAGAAGTGGGATGTTCACTGATGATTACCCAACATTCATCACCATTTGAGCCTCGTCAGGTATTGAAACGTCCACAACATATGTAGCAAGACCTGTGCAACATTCAGGCTTGGACTGATAATGGTCTGGACAACACTCAGGCTTGGACTGATAAGTGGCAAATAACATTTGTGCCAAATGCCAGACGATGTTCATTATCATCACTGAATCCCACAGTCAACAACCTAGGGCTTCCCATTGATCAGAAATTGAATTGGACCAGCCACATAAATGTTTTGGCTGCAAAGACTAGGAATCAGAGACTAGGAATCTTTCAGTGAGAAACTCATCCCCTTTGTCCCCAATGCCTGTCCACCACTTAAAATGTTCAAGTCAGGAGTACGGGGGAATGCTCCCTGGATGAATGCTGCTTCAACAACACCCAAAAAGCTTGACACCATTTAAGACAAAGCAGCCCGCTGAAATGTTAAAGGGTGAATATTTGTTCTGCTGACATGTAAGAAATTAGGTGCTTTTTGTTCTGCTGATATGTAAGAAATTAGGTGCTAAACTGCGCTGTGGGTGCCTCTGTCTTGCAGACAAATTGTAGTAATCTAATTATACTCGGCTTTACGTAAATGTTGAACTAAAGCTAAAAAGATACAGAACTGTCTAGAGCGGCAGTTGAGAATTGAGGAACTATGTTTGTGTTGTTTTTGGGCAGATGAACTTTGCTTCCAATGATAGGTGATTTAAGTCACTTATGAGCACTGCTGCTAGGCAGATAACTATGGTGAAATATGAAAAATTGTACCTTGCATACGTGACTAACTGTGATGTAAAATCCTACATAAAGGGAAGGTGGTTCCCTTATTGGGGACATCACTGTGCAATATGCTACATATAGCGTGGAATTTGTAGAGTGATCCTCCCATTTGTAAGTGCTTACTTAAATAAATGCTACTGCAAATTTTCTGTCTGTTGATGCCGTACATTTGTTTCAAGTGTATATGTTCGGTGAAAAGAACTCAAAAGGACACCACTTGATTGGCATCAAGCAGCATTCATATTACTGATGTATAACGGCAGCACTGGGTTACATCTACACCATGCAGTGCTGCAACTCACTCAGTCTCTTCAGACAGCATCCTTCAAACCTGTGATCCCTACCACTAAAGAGAACAATGGCAAATGATGCATGGGAACCCCTCCAAACCACAAACTATCCTAACTTGGAACTATATCACTGTTCTTTCACTATAGCTGGATTAAAATCCCAGATCTTGCTTCCTAACAATATTGTGAGTTTCCCTCTACCCCAAGGAATGCTGCTGCTTTAGCAAGTTGTGGCAGCCAATAAATACTGCTGAGCCAGTGAAGCTAACTTCTCATGATTGAATAAAAACAAAAATCAAGTGAATGAACAATGTCAAATGCACTTCATGCTACATCACATGTTTCACACATCTTTGCAAAGTAGTTCAAGATGGTGACCTAAAAGTGAAGCCTTCGAAGGTAAAATTGAAGTGATATGATAAGTGACATTCATCCTAAGAGGACAAATGAATGGACGGCCCAAAGCAATGGGAAGAATGGAGATCTGGATTTCCAGATATTTAGGTAGAATTTACTAGTCTCAGCTGAAGCAAGTGTAACACATGTACTGGTAACCCTTTAAGTACCAAAAAAATTTGCAGGATTTTGAAGGTCACTTTGCAGCAATTTGCAGGTCACATGTATTAGGTGACTTGAAACTGCAAACAATACGGATGCAAATTGTTTTTTATGGAAATAGATATTTGGAGGAATGCATTTATACATGGTTATAGCTGGCTTGCTTCAATCTTGCAAACTCTCCCTCTCTTGTAACTGCTTCCATTTTAGTTTATGGCGACCATTAAACACATTGCTTGAAATGCCAATGTGTAGAATTCTTTCAAAATGAGCTATTATTATTTTTGATACTACAGCTATGTTTCTCAGCATGGGGCAGGCTTTTAAAAGTGGAAGCCGTTGCGGATTCTAGTCATTTGATTAAACCAAGTGATTTGGAGGGAATTGCCTCAACGTTTTATTAAAAAATCAATTTGTTTAAGAATTCAAGCTACATCTAGTTTGAGGCCAGAATCATCATTTTTACACTACCTTTGGTATTCAGGTACATAAAATTAAAAGATGTTGCAACAACATCAAAGTTGTAGCATATGTGCACTTCCAGAAAAATGCCCATTCTATTCAGAGATTCCTCCTCTTCACCCCAGCCAAGAGTAAAATCATCAAAAGCCTTTGGAGCCACATCAACATATGGGGCAGAATCCTTAGGAAATTCTGTGTATTAGTGTTACGCAGCACTGGCAGTTCATAAACAAAGAGTTGCAAAGCCAAACTCTCTGTCATTGTTCAGTTGGGTTATGATTTTACAATAGACAGATTCCAACAGATCAGACATGAAGTAAGATATCAATGTTTATCAATATTATTAATTGAAAAGCAATGAAAGTGTTTTTTTCAGAAGACATGAGTACAGCAAACTATATCAAAACTACTTTCTGTTTGTTTTACCTCCGGTATCAGCACTGGATCCACACACTAGTGCAAATAATAGTAGAGCATTCACTGGAAAGGTGGATGTCTTCATCTTGCTGTGTTTCTATGCAATCGCCTTTTTGAAGAGAGCCATTTATACAGGTGCAGATCTTTTTTGCACATGTGCAATTGTGTACTTACGCAACTTAACCTTTGTACTAGGGTAAAAGTCTAAATTCATTTCTAGACCAAATACACTTTGTGTTATGACAACAGATAGAGTGAGACCAATTTCACAGTTTCCACATTTATAACATAATAAAAATGCATATATTCCCTGCTTCTGTCATTTTTTTGCTGCCGAAATTGACAGTTTAGAACATGTCGGTAAATTTTTCATAAATTGACAGCAAGATAATTGATAAGGAGAGCAACATCAAATTTTGTTGAAAAATTAAGAATGTCAGTTCCTCATGCATGACTAGAAATGATCATAATGAGGAAAATCCTCGTTGGTCCTTCATCTGTTTCACATAGATACATTAGAATGCAAGTCAAGATTGGTAAGAATTTAATTAAGTAATCATTGATGCAACTACATACTTTGTTTTGTGAAGAATTAGTGGAGTCACTAAAGGAGTTAAAATCAAGTAAAACTATTTGTTGATGAAAGGCAGGGTTAATTCTAGGCATAAATCAGGTTTCAGAGTTTTAAGCTATGGGTGAGCCAACTTTATCCAATTGCAATGCATTCGTACTTGATTTCCTGTGTCTTAGTTTTTATGTCAAAAATGCGAAGGCATGTCTCAATCAAACTTTCTACCACTTTTCCTGTTACTTTACTTCAGCTCCGGTAGAGACAGACATGTAGAAATTCCCTTTTGGAACAGAGCCTCACATTTCCCTTTTCTCTCTCAGACTAATGTGCTCTATAAATCCTGAATCTTGCCTCAACTTAGGTATCCAGATTTGCTACTGTAAGGAAATTAAGTGAATTATCAAAATCTTTTGTTATTTTTGTACACAAAGCTGGAATTTTCTGACCTCTTTGTGGATGCCTCGAAGGCAAATGTTGGTAATAAATAAGGGAGGGTGCTATTGGTATGGAGTTGATGCTAGTCCAGGCTTTTACTAACAGTGGATGGCAGTTCAAGTGAGAAGGCACATGAGTCCAATTAATGGGGAGTTAACATGACTAAAGTAGCTATTGGCTGGTATTTTACATGTTTCCAGTACAGTTTTCCAGGAACTGTCTCCAGATTTTGGAGGAGCAGTGCCACTGAAGACTGGGCCTCTTGAGACAGTCCAAGAGAAAGCTCTGTGCCTTGATGGCAGAAGAGTTGAGTCTCAGTGGGTTTGGTGGTCACTTTAGGACATGTAACCAATATATTGAAGTGGCAGTTCATTGCTGCATTTGGCAGCTGGTGGGTGAGGCAGGAGTACATTCACAGAATTTTGAAGTAAAGTGGGAAAGTTCAGGTCCCCACCTGCTTTGGTGCCATTTGCCTGCTGATAATGGGATGCATTGTAAGGGGAGGGAGAAGAGAGAGGGGTTAACGTGGGTCATTAGAGAATGTGTCTGGGTGAGTGGATCTTCAGACTGGCAGTACTCACTTATTTTGGGCTTCATTTATTCCAGGGTGGGGGAAGGAGGACAACCTCAGAGGGACAGAGATGCACCATCAGGCATCTGAGCAGCAACAACCCCAGGGCCACCTACATAGGTAGCATGGGGTGGGAATATGGCAGAAGGCCACAGAGGGAACCATGAGCAGGCACCAACACAGATATGAGATATGCTTAGAGAGAGTGTACAGACAGAGGACGAACTATCTTCAGATGTTGAGTAAGTGTCATTGAAGACTGTCCCTATCCCAAGAGAATGTCGCAGATCTTCATCCCAATATTGTGTACAGATTGAACTCCACTGGGCGGTCACCTGATGCCAGTTATCGTGGAGATCACCACGACCTTTAACTTCCACCTCCAGCTCATTCCAAGGCATTCCATTTCTTTTTCAAAAAATTAAATCATGTGAATATGACTGGCTAGATCAGCATTCATAGTAGTGATTGATGTCCCTTTTAGGAGGGCTAGCCAATATGTTATCACACTGATCCAGATAGTTTGATAGAGGCAGATTAATTTCATGACCAGTCCATGGATCACACCACCAAGATTTAAAGTGTGATAGGCAGCATGCATGTAATCATCAAAACTCTCACAAGGCATCCCGTGTAAAGAACAATGAAACATACAGCACAGGAACAGGCCCTTCAGCCCACTAAAACTGTGCTGAAACCTGGTGCCTTTCTAAACAAAAAATGTTTTACCTGTATGCTGTCCATATCCTTCTGTCCCCTGCTTCTATTGCGTTTTCTCAATTATATTTTGAGTGGGTCAACCTGCTGCTTCAATGGAGACCATCCGATGGAGGCATTGGCATCCAACTTCGAGTTGCCTGAAGCCTGGTGGGCTATGGAGCAGTTGAAGTAACTATCTTGAATATCGGAGCTATTGATAGAGTCATAGAGGGGCTGAAAAGTCACTGTCCAGATGCCTCCAGATGCAGAAGGCATTCCTTGTCTATGTCTCCGGCCAATAAGCATTCGGACTGGTTCCCTGGGGCACCAGCCATATATGCTGATGCCATGTGACCAAGTGCTTTTTGTTTGAAGAATCATAAGGGTTCCTGGATCTTCATGATGTTCAGACTCCAAAGACTTTTAGATCAGCTCTGGTTGGATGTCTGATTTTTGCTACATCGTCACACATACCCACTTTCTGACACCCTAAGGGAACTGAGGCATAGTCCTCACCTTAGCAGAATAGAGAAGGTCACTGACCCAGTTGCGGTTCTGCAGTCAGGTTCTCTGGATGACCCTGCGACTGCTGACCTTCTCTGCAATCTC
The DNA here is from genome assembly GCF_030684315.1 of Stegostoma tigrinum. Classification (NCBI taxonomy): domain Eukaryota; kingdom Metazoa; phylum Chordata; class Chondrichthyes; order Orectolobiformes; family Stegostomatidae; genus Stegostoma; species Stegostoma tigrinum. The sequence goes on from NC_081367.1 coordinate 42,845,728, forward strand.
CATCTGAGCTTGCTTGGTTAGGCAGGAAGGTTCTGAGGAAGGGTCACTGGACCCGAAACATTAACTCTGTTTCCTCCTTCACTGCTAGACCTGCTGACCTTTTCCAGCAACTTTATTTATGTTCCTGATTTACAGCATCTGCAGTTCTTTTGTTTTTTTGTACGCAGGACGATGGTCTGCTTCTGTCCGTGGTGAAAAAAATCCTCCTTTCCAGACCAGTCCCGTGGAGAACATACAGAAAGTCATCACTGAAATGTGGGCTCACCTGAGATCTTCCGTCTGCCTTCTTGACTAAGATGATGACTTCATTGAGATGAAGATCATCTCACCCTGGTAAGGATGCACCACAGGCAGGTAGATGGCTGGCTAGAATGAAGCAAGTCTTCAGGTGATGGCTGCCATGCCTGCAAAAAAATACATTTATTGAGTTCAAAATGCTGGAATCCCTTAAGGATTACTCTACCATGTCTGTCAGTGTCAGCTGATGCTGTGGCTATCACCAGCCCCATCCCCACTTGTTCATTACATGAGAGAGCAGTATAATCAGAGAAAGTCAGCACCACCAGCTTGCAGCCCAGTTTCTGCTCTTCAGCTATTCAAATAAAATCCCAGCTCCATGACAAGTTTTGCAATCAAGTTAATTTCTGCTTGACAGGCTTCCGCCTATTGATTTTTACTTTATGGTATATCATCATGGTTTGTACTTTATAGGCTGAGTCACACAGCTTGTCAGAGTGTTTATTCTTCTGCTGTCTTGAAGTTGGGAGTACACTGGATTGTTATATCAATTCCAGAGAATTAATTATCAGAACAAAAATGTCTAACTAACTTGGGAAACAGCACATCACCAGGTATTGTGCACATTAGGTTATCCCAGTTTGGAGGGCATCCTGGTTTGCTTGAGAATATAAAGTCCTCCATATTCACCATACAAGAAAGAACTGCATTTATGTAACAATTTTCACTTCTCAAGTTACAACCTCTTTATAGCCAACTAATTACTTTTAAAGTGCAGCCTTTTGTTCTGTACGCAGGCATAGTCAATTTAGTGGCACAGCAAGGTTCCCCAACCAGCAATAAAATAAATGAGCAGTTAATTTGTTTTTATGTTGCAAGTTGAGAGGCCAATATTGTCAAGACAGAGAAAACATCAGTCGAAATTAATGACTGCACATGCTGGAAATCTGAAACAAAAAACACAAGCTGTCACTGAGCTCGAAACATTCACTGTTTTTCTCTCCACAAGTACTGCTACACCAGCTGAGTTTCTCCAGTACTATGTTTTGGTGTTGCAGAAACTACTTTTACCCAGAAGAACAGATGCAGCTTTATTTTTAAATGACATCCAACCAGAACTGGTCTAAAAGTCTTTGGAGTCTGAACATCATGAAGATCCAGGAATCCTTTACACTTCTCCTTATGATTCTTCAAACAAAAAGCACTTGTTCACGTGGCATCAGCATATATGGCTGGTGCCCCAGGGAACCAGTCCGAATGCTTATTGGCCAGAGACAAAAGTATCATTACTGAAACATAAATGAGGCATTCGGTGAATCCTAAAATCATGACATTTTAATAATACTTGTTATTTTGTTTCAGCTAAGTCATACTTCAAGGTATCAATTTTTGTAGGCATATAGTATAATAATAAAGAACACAAATGCATTAAATGTTGATCAGGGCTGTACATGTTACAAATGATATGCCACTATATCTGTCTAAGTAAGCAGAACTGTAGTGCAACTTTCTTAACTTTATTGATGACCGCATAAGCTTGTAAAATTTGTATCTTTGTGCATGTGCAGATCATTATCAACTGCAGAAACTAAAAATCATTGTCATCAACAATACTACCATTGGTCAATCATTTTTTTAAAGTGGTTTGAATGCTTTTCTTTATCAAGAACTAGACGCTGTGATAATTCGGTTGGATTTTAGTTCACGTATGTAAAAATAATCAATATTCACATAAATTTTATACAGCTTAAAATTACTAAAGTTCTCCCAAATAACTACAACCATTCAGTAAATGGCACTGGTAAAACTTTTCAATCAAAGTGCTTCCTTTACTCACCACACTGACCGTCTGGTTTTTCTTTTGATTCGAAGATTTCTAGAATGTTTCATGTCTTTTACTTTGTTTTTAATTCACTTTTGCCCTTTGCTTGACTAATTCCTTTTTGATGACTCCCAAAACTGTACAATGATATAGGGCAGGAATTAATTGTCATTGCACTCATCTTTTTGTGAAGAAGTAATAATAAGATCGGCAAAACCAATTTAGGGCTACCATCTCTCCTTGGACCTCCATCAAAAGACAGGCAGCTCATCACAAGCCGCCTCATGCTCCCATGAGGAGCTTGAACAGTTTATCCACTTCACCAATTCCTTCCACCCCAACCTTAAGTTCACCTGGACCATCTCTTGATACCTCTCTCTCCTTCGTGGACCTCTCTGTTTCTATCACTGGCAACCACCTGGAAACTGATATCCATTTCAATCCTACCAATTCTCACAGCTAACTAGAATGCACCTCCTCCCACCTATCTTCCTGCAAAAATGCCATTCCCTTCGCCTCTGCCGCATCTGATCCCAGGATGAGGCATTGCACTCCCGTACATCTCAGATGTCCTCGTTTTTCAAGGACCAGAACTTCCCCCACTCAGTGGTCAAGAACGCCCTCGACCGTGTCTCTCGCATTTCCCACAACTTATCCCTCACGCCCCCTCCCTGCAATAACAACCAAAGCAGAATCCCCCTCATCCTCAAGTACCACCCAACCAACCTCCAGATCCAACGCATCATCCTCCAACACTTCCATCATTCCCACCACCAAAGACATTTTCCCCTCCCCACCCTTATCTGCTTTCCGGAGGGACCACTCTCTGCGTGACTCCTTTGTCGGCTCCACACTCTCCTGCAGCCCCATTACACCCGGTACTTTTCCTGCAACTGCAGGAAGTGCTACATCTGCTGCTACACTCCCCCTCACCTCCATCCCAGGCCCCAAGAAGACCTTTCACATCAATCACCAGTACATCTACTAACGTGGTATATTGTATCCACTGCTCCAGATGTGGCCTACTGTACATCGGGGAAACCAATCGGAGGCTTGGAGACTGCTTTGTGGAACACCTACACTTGGTTCGCAACAAATAACTGCACCTCGCAGTCGCGAACCATTTCAACTCCTCCTCCCACTCCTTAGAGGAAATGTCCATCCTGGGCCTCCTACAGTGCCACAATGATACCATACGAAGGTTGCAGGGACAGCACCTCATATTTCCCTTGGGAAACCTGCAGCCCAATGGTATCAATGTGGATTTCACAAGCTTCAAAATCTCCCCGTCCCCACTGCCTTCCAAAACCGGACCAGCTTGTTCCCATCTCCCTAACCTGTCCTTACTCCCACCTATCCCCGCTTCACCCTCAAGCCCCACCCCCATCTCCTGCCTACTAGCCTCATCCCACCCCCTTGACCTGCCCATCCTCCCTGGGCTGACCTATCCCCTCTAACCTCCCACCTACACTCACCTTTACTGGCTCCACACCTGCCTCTTTGACCTGTCTGTCTCCTCTCCACCTTTCTTCTCCTTTATCCATCTTCTATCAGCCTCCCGCTCTCTCCCTATTTTCAGAATCCCCTTCCCTTCCCCTATTTCTGAAGTAGGGTCTAGGCCTGAAACATCAGCTTTCCTGCTCCTCTGATGCTGCTTGGCCTGCTGTGTTCATCCAGCCCTACACCTTGTTATCTCAGATTCTCCAGCATCTGCAGTTCCTACTATCTCAGCTTAGTAGCTTGCCCAGTGCCTGAGTGAATTGGCCATTAGTCACCATGTATGCTTCAGTTCTTTCAGTTCTTCAGTTTCTAGAATTTATAGGCACAGGTGGAGGTCACCCAGGAAAAAGAAAGGAAACTTTTTCATTATCCCACATCTGTAAAGTAAGGAGGAGCATGATTTCTCCTGCTTTCACAAAAATATATCAAGCTGCTGTTTGCCCGGGCTCACTTCTCTGCCACTTCATTTCTTCATGTTGCCTTCCCTGACCAAAAATTACCTTGTTTTGGAACCTGGACAAAATTCTCAAGGCATGCTAACTGTTTTTTTCACATTCAACTCATGGGTTAAGTTAAATGAGGCCCAAAGCCCAATTTCAATGACTCAACCTTGGGTGTAAGATGTAATTACGGTGGTGCGTTTTACTCTTTGTGATGCATTGGCAGTTGTTTATGTATAGACTTGAATTAATACTGGCCAGAAATTTCCTCAAAACAGCTTTGAAATGTCACATATGTGAAACAAATGATGTTTCTGCAAGACACCCAGAGGTCATTGTGGACAAGGTCAGAAAGAATTTTAAAGACAAATGTATCTACAGACTTTGTGGACAGATTATATGTACTTGATCACTTCTTTTGAGTGAAGTAATAAACTAAATCTTTGTACAGGTAACTCAATCACCTTCAAATGTTGATAGGCATTTCTATCAGCATGCTCTGATCATTATCCCTCTATAATTAGCCATAGTCATGAGAGAGACTGTAGACATATTTTCACTGCAATTCTGGAAGCATCTGTCATTGCTCATTTCATCCACTTTCTGATGTTGTTCACCAATCCAGTCCTACTCCAAACTGGCCTATTCTTTCCTGGTGTTTCACTTTCAATTATCACCAACACCATTTTCTCAACCAGCTTTTCCAGTGGTTGGGACATTTCTCCTTGGAAAGAAAAGGTAGGAGAAGATTTGATAGAAGTTTTCAATCTCATGAGTAGGTTGGCTGGAGTAGATAGGGGGGAGCTGTTCCTGCTCATCAAAGGAATGAGAACTAGCGAGTATAGCTTTAAAATGACATGAGAATAGCTTCTGCTTTTTCACTTCAACTAAAAGATCACAAATTATTGGGACTCTGACATTCACGTGGACACATTCATTGATCCTTTGCTCTCTCCAGCTGATTGTAAGGCTCTGACTGAACTTCTTTCTCTGCTGTTGACATAAGGGCAATGTAGGCAAGACAGCTATTAGTGCATAACTCCAGTTGGCCTGTTACAGATCTGGGGTTTCATTTTGATTGGCTGCAATGCCTGTATTAAATGTCTTCTAGAAACGCTTTTAGGAAGCGATATCGAACTTGTAATGGACACTTGTTAGACTCAGCTAGAATATTATGTTCACTTTTCTCCTTGGAAAGAAAAGGTAAGAAGAGATTTGATAGAAGTTTTCAATCTCATGAGTGGGTTGGATGGAGTAGATGGGGAAAGCTGTTCCTGCTCATCAAAGGAATGAGAACAAGAGAGTATCATTTTATAATGATATGAGAAAAAAGCCTTTTTCACACAGGATGTGGTTAGGGTATAGAATGCACTAGCTGTAAATATGGTTTAAGCATTTTCAGCTGAGGCATTCAAGAAGGTATTGGCTGATTATGTGGATTAAAAATAATGTGTCAGCGTATGGAGAAAAGCAGGTGATTAGGTGATTGCTACTAGGTAATGATGCTTTTTTGAATCGCCAGTACAGGAATGATGGATCGAATATCCTCCTTTTGTGCTGTAACAATCCTGTAATTCTGCAAACGTGGTTGCACCTCTGTCGTTTTGATGTGTAATATTCCATTTTCAATTTGAGCAGTGTAGATAATAGAGTTATGGATTCTGCTATTCTTTCCAACCACTGTCTTATTCTGATAGCCACATTTTTACAATGGCTGGATCCTTCAGCTTTTGTGACCACGATCATGTTGGCAGTGGAATACACATAGTTAATGGCATGGGGAGCATCAAGGAGAAATAACATTTCTCTTCTTTCTCTTCCTTCGATGACCATTACTGAAATCAAGATATGCACATCCTGATGGGTTGTTATGAGCTTAGAATCATACAGCACACAAACAGACCCTTAGGTCCAACTTATCCATGCTGACCAGGTTTCCAAAACTAAACTAGTCCCATTTCCTTGCATTTAACCCTGTTCAGATGTCTTTTAAATGTTGTAACTGTACCTGCATCAGCCACTTCCTCTGGCAGTTCATTCCCCATATGAACGACCCTCTGTGTGAAGTAAATTGCCCCTCAGGTGCCTTTTAAATCTTTCTGGTCTCACCTTAAAATTATGCCGTCTAGCTTTGAATTCCCCTACCCTAGGGAAAAGACATTTTCTATTTACCTTATCTATGCCCCTCATGATTTTATAAACATCTGAAATGCTACCCCTCAACCTCCTACACTCCAGGGAAGAAAGTCCCAGCGTATCCAGCGTCTCTTTATAATTTGAATCCTCCAGACCTGGTAACACCCTTATCAATCTTTTCTGCACCCTTTCTAATTTAATGATTTCCTTCTTATACATTCTCAGAGAAGTTTTGAATGGAGCTGAAAAACAAAATTTTCACAGAACAGCTCTAGTCCTGCCTGGGACTGTTCTCTGACGATTCTAGTGTTCATCAGTATTCACAACATTTCTGGATGGACTTCAAAGATAATAGGAACTGCAAATGTTGGAGAATCTGAGATAACAAGGTGTAGAGCTGGATGAACACAGCAAGCCAAGTAGCATCAGAGGAGCCCGAAAGCTGACATTTCGGGCCTAGACCTAAGAAGGGTCTAGGCCCAAAATGTCAGCTTTCCTGCTCCTCTGATGCTGCTTGGCCTGCTGTGTTCATCCAGCTCTACACCTTGTTACCTCTGGACGGGCTGTTGTGATTCACCTTGTAAATGCCTTTGTAACGGTCATACACGAACAATGGATGTGCTGATGTTAACCCCACAATTAGGATTTACACTGAGATACAGCTGAAAGTGAAAGTACCCTGATGAAATATGGTGAGGTGCTATTTGAATCAGAAGGTTAGTATTTTTCATTGTCCTTTTATTTAATTAGAGCTAAAACAATCAATTTTGAAGGGTGCTGGCAAGGAGTATCAATTTGGAGTTGAACAGGGAGATGACATGAGGAAGAGAAAAACTGGCTCTACATAGCTCCTAAACCATGTCCAGCTTCTTTCAAAGGTGTTATTATCCAACGAAACAGAGCCATGAAACTACAGCTGCATCAAAAACACTTTGTTCAGCATAAGGTTTAAAGGACAACGCAAGGAAATTTATGCTTCTCATTTTAGAACATTACTCACTTTTCTATCCATTTGAGCTGGATGTTTCTCAGATGTTTCTCATTACTTCGGTTAGAACACTCTGTGCATACTATTCAGTTACCATTCTGCTCTTCCCCCCCATTATACAAGTGAACATTATAATTGCTGATTCAGAGTCATTGAATAGCCACCATTAAAGGAAGTCAGGAGAAGTCGATGTAGAATAGTGATAGTAACATTATTTGCACTTAATTGCCTGCAGGTAAACATGTAATTGATTAACCTAATTCATTTATTGAAGTGGCTGGAGATACTCTGACCTATGTAATAAAACAGAACTGGTAGGGCTACGGTAGTGCAGTGGTGGTGCCCCTATCTTGAATCAAGAGACCCAGTTTCAAGCCTCACCTGTTCCAGAGGTTTGGACTAAAATCTCTGAACGGGTTGATAAGGAAAATAAGTTAAATTAAGAAAAACAACCGACAGGGTTCTTGTGTTGCAGTGGTAATGTACCTACCTTTCAGCCAAGATTCAAGTTCCACCTACTCCAGAGAAGTGTCATTAGTACATCTTTATTTTTTAACAAAAAAAGTCCTAAAACCAATAGATGAAACTATTTTCGATTGCAGTTCAAACACACAACCAGTGCACTGCTGCACACGTTTTCTGTGTTGAGTGGGGATCATAGTGGAAAGTGTTGGCGATAGCCTACTGACAATTGTCCCCCATATACTACTGCCGGTGACTCTTAAGAGAAGTCAACCTTAAATACATGGTTCACATATATATACATTGCCCTCACTATATTGGCTGACAGTCAAGCCAAATTGTTGGAGCCTTTTTGGTCTGTCCCCTCCTTCCACAACCCATGATAGTATTGTCTGGTAACTTTATTTAGAATGGACTAAAATCAATAAAATTTTGTTGAACCAGTGGCTCATTTTTGCTGCTTTTCATTGCATTCAATGCTATTGAAACAGGTGAGACAGTGGGATAGTGCTCACGTCACTGGACGAGTAATCCAGAGGCCATAGCTAATGTTCTGGGGGCAATTATTCAAACTGCACTGTGACAGATGATAAAATTTAAAGTTAAGTACTTCCAAAATTTGTTGATAGTAATGTTGAAGCATCTTAAATTTCTTTTGAAAAGATAGTCAAACAGATATCATGCCAAATCAAAAGACATTGTTCGTGCAAAGCCAGCTGATAGGAAGAGCTCATGAAGTTTACCCTTCACTTTCTGAGGGCAGAATGGGTAAAAGAAAAGTTACATTTATTTGGTTTTGTGGAGTGCTGGGATGAGACAAAGACAGCACACCCCTATCTCTGTAAGAACATATTAGAAACATTAAGACGTTTCTTTGAATAGAAGATGATCAATTATCCCCTCTACATATCACCTAGATTTTGACACTCATCCAAGATTTCATTGAAGAAAACATGAAATCAATTGGCTTCAAGTAAACCTATTAAAACTCAGTAAGAAACCCGGAACGTTGCACTAACACCCTTTGAAATTGGGACTATTTCCCAAAGATTTTATCAGCAATGTAGGTTTCTTCCTTTTACACATGGTCTAAGTATTACGTGCTCTGAGATAACAAAGTGTGGAGGTGGATGAACACAGCAGGCCAAGCAACATCTTCGGAGCACAAAAGCTGACCTTTCGGGCCTAGACCCTTCATCAGAAAAGGGGGATGGGGTGAGGATTCTGAAATAAATAGAGAGAGAGGGGGAGGCGGATTGAAGATGGATGGAGGAGAAGGTAGGTGGAGAGGGGACACACAAGTTAAAGAGGCAGGGATGGAGCCAGTAGACGTGAATGTAGGTGGGGAGGTAAGGAGGGGATAGGTCAGTCCAGGGAGGACGGACAGGTCAAGGGGGCGGGATGAGGTTAGAAGGTAGGAGATGGGGGTGCGGCTTGAGGTGGGAGAAGGGGATAGGTGGGAGGAAGAACACGTTAGGGAGGCGGGGACGAGCTGGGCTGGTTTTGGAATGCAGTAGGAGGAGGGGAGATTTTGAAGCTTGTGAAATCCACATTGATACCATTGGGCTGCAGCGTTCCCAAGCGGAATATGAGTTGCTGTTCCTGCAGCCTTCGGGTGGCATTGTTGTGGCACTGCAGGAGGCCCAGGATGGACATGTCATCTAAGAAATGGGAGGGGGAGTTGAAATGGTTCGCGACTGGGATGTGCAGTTGTTTATTGCGAACCGAGTGTAGGTGTTCTGCAGAGTGGCCCCCAAGCCTCCGCTTGGTTTCCCCAATGTAGAGGTAGCCACACGGGGTACAGTGGATGCAGTATACCACATTGGTAGATGCGCAGATGAACCTCTGCTTGATGTGGAAAGTCTTCTTGGGGCCTGGGATGGGGGTGAGGGAGGAGGTGTGGGGGCAAGTGTAGCACTTCCTGCGGTTGCAGGGGAAAGTTCCGGGTGTGGTGGGGTTGGAGAGGATTGTGGAGTGGACAAGGGAGTCACAGAGAGAATGGTCCCTCTGGAAAGCAGATAAGGGTGAGGATGGAAAAATGTGGTGGGGTCGGATTGCAGATGGCCGAAGTGTCAGAGGATGATGCGTTGGATCCAGAGGTTGGTGGGGTGGTTTGTGAGGACAAGGGGGATTCTTTTTGGTCATTTATTGCGGGCACAGGGTGTGAGGGATGAGTTGCGGGAAATGTGGGTGACGCGGTCAAGGGCATTCTCGATGACTGCAGATGGGATGTTGCGGTCCTTGAAAAACGAGGACATCTGAGATGTACAGGAGTGGAATTCCTCATCCTGGGAGCAGATGCAGTGGAGGCGATTCCTGGGAGCAGATGTGGCGGAGGCCCACCCTTGTCTGCTTTTTGGAGGGACCACTCTCTCTGTGACTCCCTTGTCCGCTCCACACTCCCCTCCAATCCCACCACACCCGGCACTTTCCCCTCGGATTCTCCAGCATCTGCAGTTCCCATTATCTCTATTATCTGCTCTGGTTGCCTCTATATTTCAAATTCATGCAAATTTATTTGGAATTGCAATATTGATATCAATACCTCACTTTTTTTTTTGAAAACAAACTAGTATGTTTGCTGGACACCTGGAATATAAATAGAAAGCACTGGAAAAACTCAGCAGAGTCGATGGGAGAGAAACAGAGTTAACATTCCAAATTCAATATGATTCTTCCTAGCAGCTCAAAATGTTTTAAAAAATAGGCTGCATGCTTGAGAGCCAAATTTTGATTTGATTCTAAAAGGGATAGACATTTTAAAGCATAAGGACTGAACTGCTGATTTTTTAAGACACAAAGAAAAATGTGATGTTCCTATGGTAGAAGATTATTTTTTAACATTTCTCAAAGTGTGAAAGTACAATAATCTGCATTAGGACCTGAGTATTCTGAATTTGCCATAACTTGTCAAGAAATTAATACTCCTTCTCAAAATTATATGTTTTATAATATCTGTGAATAAATTTCAATGTAAATCAAAATCACTGAGCCTCACATTGAAATTCAAGTCAAAGCTGGTGTGGGGCCTCATAAGACGCCTCATCTGGCGCATTGATATTGTACTTACTATGAATTCAGTTTCACTCAGGTTGCTTCTGTTATGAGTCTGAACAGGAAAAGAAAACCACCACCAAAGAGTCATTAATTATTCTTGAATTGGATTACATTGTCCATACTTGTTTGATTAAAAAAGACTCAAATCTCAGGCTTATTAAGTTACGGAGCTAGAAAAGAGTACTCCATTAGTAATTCTCCTCTCACCATTGGGTCATTTTTCAAGACCACCAGTGCTGATAGAGACAGTGGAAATTCTAGTCGTGGAAGAGAGGCTGAAGTTCATTGGGTCAGCTCCAAAACCAAAACCGTTCAATCACATACTTCCTAAAAGATATGTATCGCTTTCCCTTACTTTGCTTCCATGCACTGAGACTGCATTTCAGTTGCCTCCAATGCTTGTTTGGACAGGTCATTCCGACTTCATGATCCGCTTAGATATTTTCTAATCACACTGTTCAGAGATAGGTTTAGGGTTAGAGTTATAACACATCTCTGGAGTTTGTCTTACATTCCTTACGACATCACAGTAATTATGTATCCTAGTTCTGCAGTTTGACAATCTCATATGTAATTATTGCTTGCATATTCAGATGTTCAATATTAATTACACATAATTTTAAGCTTAATTTATAGTTTATATGTATTAAGAAGCAGGTGTGAGAAGATAATTTTCCACTCCCTAGTGTGGTATAACATTGAGAAAGGTGGGAAACCACAGGGAGAATGAAAAATCTGATTCTAGATGCTGAGAAACATTATCCTGATTTCCTCCTCAAGGCATAAATGGCAAATGGTGACATTCACCTTAAAGTAGTGACTACCTTAGTTCAATCAATTTCCATCTCATTAAAATCCTAAATGTCCTTTTCTTAAAGGCTCTTTAAATTCATCTATTGTGAAACTAGACAGTGCAAATGCCTGACAAGTAAGTCAGAGTGGGTGAGAGATATTGGGAACTGCAGATGCTGGAGAATCCGAGTTAACAAAGTGTGGAGCTGGATGAACACAGCAGGCCAAGCAGCATCTCAGGAGCACAAAAGCTGATGTTTCGGGCCTTAGACCCTTCATCATAAAAAAGCCTAGGCCTGAAGCGTCAGCTTTTGTGCTCCTAAGATGCAGCTTGGCCAGCTCCACATTTTGTTAAGTTAGAGTGGGTACGTGGCTGCTGCTACTCACTGAAAGCCTGTCATGGCCAACATCAAACTGTTTCTTCAGAACAATGTGCTCCACGGCCACTATCCTTCTTGACTGTACATCCAATACATTGACACCTCATCATGCCTATTCTGGGATCAATGCAGACATCACTTCAAGGCTTGACTTTGAGCTCAGAGACACATTTCCCTTGTGGGCCAGTCACTTTGTATGCAGGGACGCATGAGCATCTGATGCATCTATAGAGAAGACATCTTATGGCCCTTAGCTTGCTTTCTTAGTACTGACTCACTTGACTACTTATTTGGAGGTTGTCAGCATTTGGATACTTCACATTGCTTTCTCAGCACACACCCTGACTTCAACTCTGACTTATAGGCACATTGTTGTTTAGCATAGAGTGAGAGAGAGAGAGAGGGAGACAGCTTATGAATTCTTCTCATGGTTTTACTTCATTTCTATTTTTCTTTCAGTACCTTGGTGCCAAGAAATGCTTGGTTCTTGGAGGCCTATTTATTTTCATACATTTTAATGAGGTTTTACAACTCTCAAAATAAAGAACATCATCTAATGTAACAAGAAGAGGCAAGAACAAAACTGCTGTTGCCTAGTAACAGCTGTCCAGGGAAACAAAGCGAGACAGAATGATCCAGAAAGTTGTCAGTCAGTCTGTGTGTGTCAGAGAGTTGAGATGTTGGTGTTGAACTCTCTGTAACAAATCAGGCAATATCATTAGAAACTGAAATTGGGCAACACATGCTTTTCTGAACTTAAATTGGAAGTGAATTTAGTTTACAAGTTTTGTTTAGGTGTCTCAGGAAGAAGCACTAGCTTTAAGAAAATAAAGTTTGGTGAGAAAGGAAAGCAATTGCACCTCTAAGCACTGAACCTTGTTGTGGAGATGGTGATAAATCTTTTTTGGGGCTTTTGTTTACCAGGATACTGTTGGGATGAAAGGAATAAAGCTAGTTTGGATCCGTTTCTAGTGTTTGTAGTGAAAACATCCCAACCTTTTGACTAGTGTAATATAGTTCATATTTTCCTCATCTTGTAAACATTTAATTCTTTTCCCTAATAAGAAACACTTGCAGGCTCTTGTGAAGCTGTTCAATAACCAAAACCTGAACTACACAATTAAACACGGCTGTAACGGAAAAGGTGAAAAGCAACAAAACCAGAAACTGAAATGAACTTTTTGGTCAAGTAGAACAGATTTTTAATGCATGAATCAAGACATTGCGGGGACCACAGGACCTGTAGAAGGCTAGGAAACAGACCTGGGCACTTAAAAGCAACTGACAGCTGAATAATTAGTGGGAGATTCAGGAACAGCTCCTGGGTTCAGGAGAAGCATGAAAGCCAACTTACCATTCCCAGGAAAATTCCGGTTCATTGAGGGATGACATCAAGCAGAATGATTCACCGCTGCTTCAGGATTAGATAAGAAGACCAAAAGGATCTGGTCAGTGCATTACTTTATGCTGTGAAAACCTTGCCTAATGACATATCAGCAAAACAGAACATTGATGAGAATGTCACATCCAGTGAACTGGTAAAATGAGCACGCAACACATATTTCATTGAGATTTAATTATTGAATAAACTAAGTTTAATAGGAGCAAACAAGACCAGGAAAAGTATGGATTCATTCATTAATAAGCTGAACAGGCTGCCAGAGAACTGAATTTATTAAAGATTGGAGGCAGAGATGATTTGCAAATGGATCATTGTTGGGATAGCAAACGAGACCTGTCAGACCTGTCATTAAACAGGGAAGATGTAAAATTAGAGCTATCATAACTTTGGAAACAGAAACAGGTGCCTGTTCAAGGAGAAAACCTATATGCCATGGAATAAAGTCAAATGAGTGGAATACTTTGTGGGCCAATGACTATTACTTATGTCTTTTGCATTAAATCCACAGGAGTGCCTGGGAATGTATTTGTTGAAATTCAAAGGAAAAATATTCAAGACTATTACTCAAGATGGCTTCGTGTCAACCATCTGCATTGTTCAAAGCAGACACAAATAATTGAACCACTCAAGAGAATCCACCCAGTGGCTGGGATTCCAAACATTGCAGCATCAAACAATGGTCTACAGTTTGCAAGTGAGCAATTAAACAGAATTACACATGAATGGGATTTCATTCATGTTAGCAGGCCACCTCATTATTCTCATATATGAATAAGCTGAGAGAGGGCTGCAGACAAGTAAAGTATCACTGAACAAAAATCAGAATCAAAATATTGTGCTACAATCGATCCTCCCCCTCAGAGTTGATTGTGAATACACCATCCATCACTTTTTCAAATATTTATATCTAAAAGTCTAAAGAATTAACAGCACAAAGAAGAGCAAAGGGACATCCAGGTTTGAAACTTCAAGAAAAGACATCGAGTGCAATGTTGCAGCCTGGAGAGGAAGCATGGGTAAGAAATCAGTGAGAGAGGGAATGATCATTGAAAGTGCATCAAACAAGGTCAAATATGTTTGAAGCAGATAATGACTTGATAAAGAGAGATCATATTGTATTGATACCATTAAAAAAGAAACCAATAGAGTTCTTTTATTCACACGGGGGAAGAGGGCATTACAGGCTGGGCAAGTATTTATTGCTTATCCTCAGTTGTCCTTGATATGGTGATATATTTACAAATCAGGGATGGAGAGTGGTTTAGAGGTGAAGTTGCCGTAGATAGTGTTCCCATGTGTCTGCTGCCCTTGTCCTTCTAGATGGAACTGATTATGGTCATTTCCTTATTCTTAGCCAAGTGCCAAGGTAGGCATCTTTAAAGACACAAGGCTCCTTGCCCTCCACCAGCAAGAAAGTCTGCCAAATCAAGAACCAATCAGGCACGTAAGTGGTGACTGGCAGCCTTCTCAGCCAATTAAATCCTGTAGTTGAAAATACTCATACCACCTGAAGCTGCTTACCAATTGGAGGCTGGCAGCAATGAATTTCCACCAATATATTTGCGGATGTAAGTTAGCAGTAATAATGGACCAAAAGTCCCGACTGGGTCTACTTGAAGAGGTCAAGGCAATGCTGCCCATAGCTTCAGGCTGAATTCAGCGGTGGGCTCCAACATTAATTACAAATTGGAACACCAACTGGGAGGCCAAATAGTGAATGCAGATGCATTGAGCTGCCTCTTGCTAGCAGATACACCAACGGTGGTACTGGCCCTGGAGTAGCCCATAATGATTTTAAATTTTCGGGACACATTTCCAGTCACAGCTGACAATATCAGACTTTGGACGCAGAAAGATCTGGTCCTGGCAAAACTGAAACAGCTGGTGGTGATTTGGGAATAAAAAGGGCTGTCACAGTCAGAACTGAAACCTCTTTAGACCAGCGAGACTGGATCTCAGTAGAGGATGGCGTATTTTTATGGGGAGCAAGAGCGATTGTCCTGAGGAAAAATAATCACTAGATACTGGCTGAAATTGACCAGGGTTATTAAGGGATTTACAAAATGAAGGTGCAGTGAGAAGTTGTGTCTGGTAACCAGGATTGGATGCAGACACAGCCGAGCTGGTGGGACAGTGTCCAGAATCCCAACAAGGACAAAGATTACCTCCAGCAGTTCCCCACGTTCGTGGGAATGGCTGGGTAAACCCTGGACTCAGTTATATGTCGACTTTGCAAGTCCTTTCATGGAGTCAATTCTCAATTTAATTGCTACGGATGCCCACTCAAAGTGGCTGGACATGCATTGAGTTCATTCATCAAATACTGGGGCAGCGATAGAAAACTGTAAGCATCTTTGGCAATACTTCGGCTCCCAGAGTGTTGGTTACAGACAACATAGAACAGCACAGAATTTGAGTATTTCCTAAAGTTGAATGGTATTCTACATGTAAGGACAGCTCCATATTATCCATCATCCAATGGTCTGTCTCTCACACACACTCTCTCTCCCCCACACACATATACACATACACACACACTCACTCACTCACTCTCCCCCTCACACAGATACACACTCTCTCTCTCACCCTCCACCTCCGACACACACAGTCTCTCTCTCTCCCTCACACAAACACATACATAAACAGTCACACACACACACACACACACACACACACACACACACACATACACAAACACACGTAAATTTATGGAGTGAATTTGTATTTGCAGATACATTCTATTTTCTTCACAATTTATAGACAGTCAATGTGGCGTTTTATAAATTCCATCTTTAGAAATAAAACCAGTCTGACTCCAAACAAAAATACAACAGATTCTAAACAAGGCCTCTCACCTAACATGCATCGCCTGACCTAAAATGTCACCTCTTCTTTACACTGATAGAAGGACAAAGGCTCCAAAAGCTTGTGTTTTCAAACAAACCTGTTGGATCATAACCAGGTGCCGTGTGATTTCTGACTTTATCCACCCCTGTCCCACAACGGCATCTCCACAAACCGACCTGGTAGAAAGAGCAGACCAAACTTTGAAGGCAAGCTTAAAGAAACAGCTTTACTAAATAACTAACTGTCCTGATTCTTACTTGATTCCAGGTCCACCCGTCATGCAACGGGTAAGAGGCACCGTTGGCACGAGATTAGATCCAGTAATGTATAAAGTTTGAGTGCGGGTGACAGTCCTGAACAAGCACGTGGACCATATGAAAGCTGCAAACTTGCAAATGGCATGGGAACAGAACATGCCTGGCTCCTCGACAGCTTTTCCGACTGTTCCAGAACCCATGAGTTCTCCCTCTCTCTGTTAAGTACTTCGGAATCAGAGATGGATATGGCAGATGTTGCTGCCTCGACGCCTTTGCTGCCTGAAGAAGAGCATTAATTTTTTCTGAGACATCCCAGGCACAGGAGGCGAGCTACTGTGCATTACATGCTGCTATCTCAGAGGCAGAGTTGGAGGAAGTTGACCCAGTGCTAAATCAGCCCAGAAGGAGCTGCAAAACAAACAGGCCTCAGACTAAGAGGGAGAGGGATGTAGGCAGGTTGAGTGGGTGGGCAAGAACATAGCAAATGGAATAAAAATATGGGGAAGGATGAAGTTATCCGAATTGCAGAACAAAAAAAAAACGTTTTCTTAAGAAATGCGGTAGACTGGGAAATGTTGATACTGACGGAGATTTGGGTGTACTTGTACATGAATCACAATAAGCTTACAAGGTACAGCAAGCAATTAGGGAAGCACACGATATGCTTATATTTATTACAAGGGGATTGGAGAACAAGAACAAAGAAATCTTACTGCAGTTGTACAGGGCCTCAGGGAGACCATCAGCTGAATTTTACCAAAAATAGCATGTTAATTTTGGACAGTTTCGGGGGGATTTTGATCTGTGAGCCCTCGTCTGTTATGTGTTGCAATTTGGCACTGCACACACTTATTAAGTATGCATCTGACCTCCATGACCGTGTTCTCACACTACCACGCACTCACCAGCAGCAGACTGCTCACCACTGCCAGAACATGCTGGGATTTGAACCACGGTGCCATATTTAAAGCCCAGCTGTGCACAGGGTCAAACACTGCCTGCTAGGAAAAGCCCCTCACAGTAGATGCAGTAAGAGGGAAATGAAAAAGAAAAGTTTCTGATAACACATATTTCGGACAGGTGACACTTAATTGAAAATAGAATGTTAGAACCGTAAATATATTGCCTCTTTATGTCAATACTTGTCTGATGTACTGTCACTTTAACTGCAGCTTTAACATTTAGTATGACTCTGGGAATAGTGGGGTTTGATTTTACAGTGTGCTAACCCAGTGAGTCATAACCTTTTAAAACTGCAGTAATTCTTCAGCAATCAATGGTTTTTAAGAGTTCTTTCCGATTGCAGTCTGCAATTAAAAATACAGAAAAAGAGAAAGGCACAGCCTTTAGAAAATGAAGCAGTAACTTGAGAGTTACCAAGGATATAGGAAACATGGCAGCTCCAGGGTACATGGCACAGATTTCTGAGTTGTACTGATGATGATAGTTGCCATATGGAGTGATGGAATGGAAGCCTTTTCAGTTGATGAACTCAGCTGTTATGATATGGGTCCCCCAACAACGTGTGTACAGTCTGTGGCTCCCTGCACCTGGCTGAAGCCAGTCTTGTTAGCAAAAGCTATAGCCTGGGCTGTAGCATTGACCTCATTAAGGCAAAGCAAGATGAAGCAATTTTAGCACAAATGATTTAGCATGAACTTCATCGATGAAGGCTTGATAATTTTATGGGCACAGGGTTGTGAGATCCCACACAGGGGCCTGTTAACTCCTTGGAAGCAGTGATTGCATAAATATTTAGCACATTGTCACCTTGACAGCAACAAAAATAGAAGTTGCTGGAAAAGCTCAGCAGTTCTGACAGCATTATTGATTAAAAAAAAATCAGTCAACATTTTGGGTCTTCTGACCCTTCGCCACCTTGACAGCCTCTGGCATAGGTCACAAGATCTGCTCTAGCACTTGACACACTTTGATATCCTCAGTGTATGGTGACACTACAGTTCATTCATTTGGAAGAAACAGCAATAAGGACAACAGATTCTGTGTTTTCTCCAGGGACCTTTGCAGTGATTTCATCATGTGGGGTGAAGCATCAACTGCTACCGGAGGTTCCTGCTGCTCCCTGGACTTACTGGTGCATTTGTTTCTCCTCAATTGCTTTGTGGCTTTGTTATACTGAGGCCCATAAGCAATACCCCTACTGTGGCAGGATCCATTGGCTCTAATGATCCCATGTAGCAATATCAGAACAAAAGGCCCTTAAGTAATTTGAAGAGTCATCATTTTCATCAAGGCCTAAGTTAGGTGTGTGATGAAATACGGTCCACTTGTCTGGATGAGTGCAGCACCAACAACACTCAGGAAACTTAATCCATCCAAGCCAAAGCAGCCCACTTGATTGACACTACCACCACAAACATACACTCACTCCACCACCAATGCTCAGTAGCAGCAGTGGTATTATCTACAAGATGCATGACAGAATTCACCAGAGCTCTTTGGACAGTATCTTCCAAACCCATGGTCACTTCCATTTAGAAGACATATGGGAACACTAGCAAGGTCCCCTCTAACCACTCACCATCTCAACTAGGAAATACATTGCCATTCCTTCAATGTCGCTGAATCAAAAGCTTGAAGCTTACTCGCTAACAGCATTGTGGATCTGCCTACACAAAATGGATTCTTGCAGTTCAAGCACCACCATGAGGAATGGCCAATAAATGGTTGGCCCAGCTAGCAATGCCTGCATCACAGGAATGTTTAAAAAGGTACTGTGTACGTGCCTGATTAATGCAATTGCCTTGAAGGGCCCTCATATTGATTACAATTAGAGCCTGCAACTTAGACAGAAAAAAAAACACTCCTCCCACTCTGGATGTAGTAGCAGCCATTTTCATTTTCATTGCATATTTGTAATTCAGATGACAGTAGAAGGTAACAATTAGGCATAGGCTCAGCCTCTTAGTCCATGTGATTCCCAACCCTTAATGTTGCTTTCTTCCTTGCATCAGCACTGAGCTTCCACATGTTAAAATCCAACTTTTTCATTTAAGTCTTCATCACTCCTTATTACTTATCTGAGCCCCAGACCAACAACCTCATTATATTAACTACCATGATGCACTGACTCCCACCCCCGTTGAAGGTAGGGACATGATGAAAACTGATGACCCCTTTCCCTTATACTAATCCATGTTAACAATTACTAACTTGTTGAAAATGCACTTGCATATTCCATTGTTTTATACTGATTTATCCTCCTTCATGCTTATTATCCCCTCTGTATCCTAGCATGTCGCCTCCAATCCCCACAATTTTGACTGCCTAACTTGCCCCCACCTTGACTTTCAGCGAACATAACCTGAGGGTTGACCAAGGACCACCCCCTGACTGATTTGGAAGGACAGCCCCAACTAATGAGTGACCAGAGCCCTGACTGGTCTTTGTGCAGCTCCCTGACGGACTTCCGTGATTCCCCAGATGGCTGCTGTGCACCTGCAGGGCTGACTATGGCCCACTCATTAGACTTAATGATGCAGAATCTCTGAACCTGAATACTCCAAGTGGCTGATGGACCACGTCCAAACTCTGGAAATGAGATTAGACAATGTTCTTGACTGACTATGGAGGCATTTGCTGATTAGCAACATGCCCCCTTGACTTGACTGAGGACTATTCCCCCCAGGCTCTGAGCTGGGTTAAAGTAAACGTAGCATCTTGGCCATGTAAGCAGCTGGCATATGCTGTAAATGCGATATTGATGTAACTCTGTGCCCTCAACCAAAATACTTGCACCTCTTGACTGAATACTCCTGACAATAAGAATAAGCCATTTATTTGCATCTACACAAAAAAGCAAGACACAAATATTGTGAGGCTCTATGTTCAGGATAATGCAGCAACATGCATTCTGTGAGAAACCAAGTCAGCACAAACTGTGTGTTAAAAGAGCAAGCTATGAGCCTTGACATGAAGTACATCCTGTTCCACTTCATGAGATGATTGCATTTCCCGGAGCTAAGTGGTCTCACAACAGCTTTGCAATGTAAGGTTTTGGTGAACTCCAAAGAGTAGTATTGAAGTGGTAAACTGTATTTTAAATAAGTCAGAGATATGCCACAAGGATGCGGTGAGGCTGATGAAGGGTACATATGGTCATTGCAAGCCCCAAAATGTTTGAGAATGCTGGCCAACATAGCAAGCTTGAGGAGTAAGTGGCAAATTGAACTTGCCAGGTACCCGTTCAGATTTTCATGTTAGGAATTGATGCTTTCTACTTTCTGTTTGCCCAGCAAAGTTCCAAACTGTATCCAAATAAGGTGAAAATGAGATGTTAATGCAGGCAAATTGGTGTCTCACTACTCTTTAGAAAGAAACTAATTTTTCGATCTTGCTGCATTTTTTCAACTGACTTACTGTTGCCCGCTTTCTTCAGAGTCTGGGAAGATTCCCTTCCATACCTTTATAAAGTCTTTATCTCCTTTGTTCAGTAAGAATAAACTTGCCTTACAAGGAGTGTAACTGGAGTTCGTTATGCTGATTGCTGGAATGACAGGATTGTATAGATTGAGCCTACGAAAAATTATTTTTTTTTACTCAAGTTGTGAATCTTTGAAAATGTCTACTTAAGCATGCTACAGGCACTCATCTGGCAAGTAAATTCAGAGCAGAGATCACTAGAATTTTGAATACCAGGGGAAGTAAGGGTTGTCAGGACAATGCAGGAAGATGGTTTTGATGTCAAAGATCAGCAATGATTGTAGTGAATGGAAGAGTAACATCTCATCTGAAAAACAGCAGCACCAGCAATACAAAATGAAAATAGAAATTGCTGGTGAAAATCAGCAGATCTGGCAGCATGTGTGTGAAGAAAGCAGAGTTAATGCTTCGGGTCCAGTGACTCTTCAGCGGAATTTTTAGCAGCTGGGGGAAAAGTTGAAATGGGGGTGGGGGGAGGGAAATCTGGGGATGTGGAGAAGAGATGAGTGGATAGGTGGAAATGGAGCCAAAAAAAAGAAATATGAAAGGGGTAGGTAAAGAGATAATGCATAGCAGGCAGGACAAAAGTAAAGCTGAACAAGTGATAACAAGAGCTAAGAATAGGAGAGAATGGGTGAGCTGTACCAAAATCAACCCCTATAATGAGTTAGTAGGCCGAGGAGTTAAGTGAGGATGGTGACCTGTGCCAAAAACAATCCTCGTCCCAACAGCACTGGGTGTGGGGATAGGTGAAAAACATTGAAGAATGGAATCGGACTGTAAAGTTATTAAATTCAATGTTAGTCCTAGAGGCCGCAGGAAATGGAAAATTAGAGGACATTTTTTGCACTTGCGCTGAACTTCACTGGAGCACTGCAGCAAGCGTAAGACAGATATTATCCAGAGTACAAAGTGT
The DNA here is from genome assembly GCF_030684315.1 of Stegostoma tigrinum. Taxonomy (NCBI): domain Eukaryota; kingdom Metazoa; phylum Chordata; class Chondrichthyes; order Orectolobiformes; family Stegostomatidae; genus Stegostoma; species Stegostoma tigrinum. Next base: position 42,867,407 of record NC_081367.1, read on the forward strand.
TATGTTGAAGTAGCAAGCATCGTTAAGGTTGGGGTCGGGGTCATTTTTGTGGGCAGAACATAGATGTTGTGTAACTTGCTCAGTTTGTGTTTTGTCTCCTCAATGTAGGGGAGACTACATTGTGAGCAGTGAATATAGCAGACTAGATTGAGGAACTACAAATAAATGACTGCTTCACCTGGAAGCTGTGTCTGGAGTCTTGGATGATGAGGAGGAAGGAGGTAAACTGACAGGTATGACACCTTCTGCAGTTGTATGGGAAGATGTCACTGGGGTTTGGGGATGGTTTTCAGAGAGCAGGAGTCTTCGACCAGTGTCCCAGAGGCGCGATCCTTGCGGAATGCTGATGAGGGGAAGCGAATAGGTGTCTGGTGGCACATGCCATTGGAGGGGACGGACTTGGCAGTTAATGATCCTTTGTATGTGGAGGCTGGTGGGGTGGTAAGTGATGACATGGGGAACCCTATCATTGTTGTGGGAGGGAAGCGAAGGGGTGACAGCAGAAGTACAGAACATGGGTTGAATACAGCTAAGGGCCCTGTTGACCATGGTAGTGGGGAATCCTTGGTTGAGGGAAAAGGTGGACATTTCTGAGGTCCCCTGCAGTAGATGGCATCATCAGAATAAATTCAACAGAGATGGAGAAACTGGCGGGAAGCAGGGTGTGAGGATGTACAGTCTGGGTAACTGTGGGAGTCAGTGGGTTTGTAATGAATATTGGCAGCCAGTCTATCCCCAGAAATAGAAACAGAGATGTCCAAGAAGGGAAGGGAGGAGTCAGAGATGAACCAGGTGAATAGGAGGGCTGGTTAGAAATGGAAGCGAAATTGATAAATTTTTCCAATTACCAGAAAAAGACAGGGAAGCAACACCACGACCTTATGGAATTTAATAAAATCACGATGGGCATGGATAGGATGAATAGTCAAGGTCTTTTCCCCAGGGTAGGAGAGTTCAAAACCAGAAGGCATAGGTTTAAGTTGAGAGGGAGAAGAATTTAAAGGGACCTAAGGGGCAACTTTTTCATGCAGACAGTAGTGTGTGTATGTAATGAGCAGCCAGAGGAAGTGGTGGAGGCTGGTACAATTACATTTACAAGTCATCTAGATGTGTACATGAGTAGGAGGGGTTTAGAGAGATAAAGGCCAAATGCTGGAAAATGGGATTAGATTCATTTCTTGACCTGAAGAAAGTGAGAGGGCTTAAAAGAGAAGATATTCAAAGTGAGGATGAGCTGAATCAGGTGGAAGAGGGTGGTAGAGAAAGGGGAGACTTCAGGCCTTTTCTTCAGGAAGAAGCGGAGATTCCTGAGACCGCCCTTTGGGGGACGGATGTGTATAGGGGCTGCACATCCAAGGTAAATAGGAGGTGGCTGGAGCTGCGAACAGGAAGTTCTGAAACTGATGAAAAGCACCAAAAGAATCTCAGATGTAAGTGGAGAGGAACTGCACAAGGGGAGAAAAAAAAGAATCGAGGTAGGAAGAAATAAGTTCTGTGAGGCAGGAACAGGCAGAAATAATGAGTCTGCCTTGACAGAAGTTAGAAGTGGGTTACTGTTACGGAGATATACAGCATGAAACAGACTCTTCGGTCCAAGTAGTCCACGCTGATCAGATATCCTTAATCGATCTAGTCCCATTTGGCAGCATTTGGCCCATATCTATCTAAATGCTTGTTATTCATATACCTATCCAGATGTCTTTTAAATGGTGTAACTGTTCCTACCTCTATCACTTCCTCTGGCAGCTTACTCCATACATGCACGGCCCTTTGTGTGAAAATTTGTCTATTAGATCACTCTTTAAATCTTTCCCCTCTCATCTTAAACCTATGCCCTCTAGTATGGACTCCCCTAACCCAGGGAAATTAGCCCTAGCCTATTCAACCTCTCCCTATAGCTCAAACCATCCAACCCTGGTAACATCCTTATAAATCTTTTCTGAACCCTTTTAAGTTTCACAACATCTTTTCTATGGCAGGGAGACCAGAACTGAACGTGGTATTCCAGAAGCGGCCTAAGCAATGTCCTATACAGCTATACAGCTGCAATATGATCTCCCTACTCCTATGCTCAATGCTGTGACCAATAAAGGCAGGGATACCAAATGCTTTCTTCACTACCCTATCTACCTGCAACTCCATTGGTGAAATTCGCCAACAATGCAAAAATTTGCTCAACATGCGGAAGTACCAGCTTAGATTCTCAATTCAATTCTCAGAATTGGGGTTATTGCTGTAAAGGAAACGCATATCCTGTCTCCTACCCCACCCACTCAAACACAACATCATTGTGCTAGTATGCTTTGTGGGAAGTATGTTTCTTATTACGAAGAGAGCCAAACTTGTAAGATTTGGCAAGTAATATGAAGTGGCTTAAAGAGCTCAAGCAAGCGGCAATTAGGTGAAGACTTAGGCTACTGAGAACATGAACTATCAACTAGAGAAAATTGCAATAAATGAATATTTGGAATGAGGTATTGTTTTATTATTTGCTTCAGAATACAGTACATTACAACAGATAGTTCTCCTTACTCTGTGCACAGTGCTGATCTAGATACATACTCCACATCATACAATATTTGATTTCAATATCATGTCACGTTTACCACACTCTGGTTTCAGATATTACAGCTTGTTTTTAACCTCAGTTTCTAACAATATCATAATGCACTATGAAAGTAATATATAACTGTTAAAACATATGCAACAAAATGCATTTTTGAAGCTCCCCGCTACCTACAACACATTTGCACTTAAACTAAAACTTGCCACAATAGCTCTATGCAGCTAAAACTTAAAATTACCATTAAAATATTACTGATTTTTAAACAATGTTTTGTGTATTAAAAAAAACTTTCCAGTTAACAGTAACTTTGGTTTCAGCAGCATTTTTCAGAGTTCATATAAAACTTTATACACAAGCTCCACTTGGTTTCTTGAGAATGGCACTGTACTTCAGGGCTGTGCTGTCTGACTTTAAGACAATGTCCACCAGTGCAAAGATGGTTATTACCTAAATGACAAAATTCATTGCCAAGTCAACAAGGGTTGGTCAGTAAATAAAGTGTAGGTGCCATTATAAATACATTTGTTTTAATTGCAGTACTCTTTCACAAATGATAATTATCTGATGCAATAAAAAAGAAAACGTGTGGACCTTGAACATGACTTGTAAAAGTTCATTAAGTGCACTCAGATTGTAACTCTGTAAACTCAGCATTTTTCCTAACGTCACAGATTATAGTTCATACTAATGACTTAGATAAAGAGATGAGAAGTAAATTACTTGGGAAGTTATGAGGGGGTAACAAAAATGCTGGTGTGGTGGATGGGCAGTTCGTTGACTGATGAAGTATGATGAGGGGAAGTATGAGGTTATTTGCTTTGTCTGTAAGAATAGTAAGAAAAGTAGAGCATTAACTGTGGAAGTTCACAGAATCTTGGGTGTACTAAGTCAGCATATAGGCACAGCAGGTAATTAGGAAGGCAAATGGGATGTTGGCGTCCATTGTAAAAGGATTATAGTACAAGAAGAAAGGAGAGTTTTGTTACAATTATACCAGACTTTGGTGAGACTACAATAGCATTTGGTTTTGTCTTTATATTTAAGGAAGGATAGTTCTGCACTGGAGATGGTACAGCAAAAGTTCATTAGATCTTAGTTCAAAGCAGGTACCCAAGATGAGTGGGTTGCTTTATGATGAGGAATTGACTAAATTGGACCTATACTCCTGAAGTTCAGAAGAATGAGAATTGATGCAAGTGAAACACATGATTTTAAAGGGGATTGGTACGGTAGACATTGAGAAGCAATTCATCTAACTGATAAATCTAGAAGATGGGGCACTGTCTCAGGATAAGTGACCAAACATTTAGGGCGGATAGGTGGAGAAAATTTTTTACTCAAAGGGTTGTGGAATTTGGGACTTTTCTAACTCAGAGCATTGTGGAAGCTTTATTCTTCATTATGTTTAAGACTAATATGTAGATTTTTGGCCCCTCAAGGAATCATGAACTATGAGACCCAGGTGAGATAGTGGAGTTGAAGCAGAAGGTCAGTCATAATCATCTATAAATGTGAAACAGGTTCAGGAGACCATATTGTTTCTTCCTGCACCTACTTCTTCTGTTTACATTTTCACCTTTCTCAACAAAATTCAGAAAATGCAATTATGTCTATAATACTCTCTTAAAAAGCAATAAAAGAGAAATGAAATATTCAGACCTAGTGACAAAATAATTTCAATAATTCAACAGATATTTTTTGCTCGTAACAGAGCCCATAAACAAATACCTGGTAAACTGGCTTCTGGTCCAATGTCTCTGGTTCCCACATCAATCTTAGTTCAGGCTTCTTTCCTACTTTGTGAAAAGTAAATCCTTGGAGAGGAAGGCCCTACAGCAAAGGCAAAGGAGGAGGTGGATACTTAACATTAACTGAATGGAATAAAAATTTTGGCAGCTGAAATGAAGAAAAAAGTGTACACAATGAAATGATTTATGTTTATGCAAAATGTTTCCACACATTTCAAAGTTGAAAGTCAGGCTTACAACTTCATACGGAGGAAAATGTTCCCATGCACATTTAACCTTTCCACAGGTTGTACTTAAGTTGCTTAAATCACTTGTAAGATCTTTGGACGGATAACAGCCTTGTGAGATTCCAATACGGAAATTTTTATTCATAACACTTATAAATTACCATAGCAATATGCATCCACATTTCACCAACATAAACTGACTTCAAACATTTTAAAACTTTCAGTGCTGACTAAGCAGAGCAATAGAGTTATAAAAATATCAATTTTATTCTTCAAGTAAATTTACAACATGAATTCAGAGCAATACACAAATTTCCAGAAAGTATCAGCAGTGATTTTCAGATTGAAAACAGAGCACTTCCAGATTTGGGAACACACTTTATCTTCCAACTATTAGTATCAATTGAAAACTTAAATGTATTCATACAACTGCAATTAAAGTTCCCAATATATCTCATTATATGAAGTACTCATTCTCAACAGTGAAAATTACAGAGAAGAGAGCTATAAAAATTCAGCAAGTCCCTCTGAATGAACTTCTCACAAGACGTTATCCAGATTGCAAATGAGGCTAATTCAAGATCACGCTACAACACTGGTACATACCTACAGGTAGCTTGATGGAGTGTTTAGCAGAACATACCAATGGATTAAAGACTATTTAGGCTACACTCATTTAATATGTTATCCTGGTGCTTAAGTTGACAGAAATAAAATTGCATAAGGATTGAAAAGTCATTTTCTAAACTGACACTGGGTTTATGCTACAACAAGTTGATCTAATAATTCAATGCCATATAAAACTTAATTTCTTAAAATTCTTAACCAGCACTTTAAAAATAAAAGCAGCTTTCTGAAATAAATCCACAGAGGACTGAAATTGATGGAGATTGTTTAATTTACAGAGAAAAATAGAACCAATTATGCATCACTGCATTACTAAATTTCCAACAGCATTCTCACAAATTGCTTTCATCTTCCATGTTTGAAAAATCAAACCCATTTCATCAAATGATACATAATAAAATAGATTTCTGTTGCAGATTCACCCACAGCTTTTTTTGATGGCACTTTGAATTTTGATGGAGCAGCAAGCTGTGATGACACATCTGAAGATCCATGAAAAATGAGTCTTGCTACCACAGCATCACGGGCAATCTAGAATGAATTTCATTGACAGCACCACATGAAGTGAAAGTATGTTTCCTGGATAGCAGCTGGGATGCTTCAGAATCCATTACACATCAAAAATACATTACTGCCACCTGCTAGTACAGCCATAGCCGGTTGGGCTGACAGATGTTGTACCAGTAGTGTGCTTTAACTTATGAAACTATACTAACTTCATAAATGACCTAAACATCCAATGCATAGTACTGTCATATACGAACAGGAGTAGGATATTCAACCCATCGACCCTGCTCTGCAAATTAATACCGTCATGACCGACTGAACTCTTAAGTACGTTTATCGGTATGACAGGTCGGCACAACATTGAGGGCCAAAGGGCCTGTGCTGTGCTGTAATGTTCTATGATCTATGTTTTATTGCACCTTATCCCCAGACTCTCTCTGCCTTTGATAATCAAAAATTTAATCAACCATTATTTTAAATATACTCAAAGACAGAGCTATCACGGTCCTCTGTAGTACAGAATTCAAAAGATTAACCGCCATTGGTGTAAAAAACAATTCTCCCATTTCCCTTATTTTTAAAATTGTGCATTGTTGTTTTATATTCCTCAAACAGTGGAAACATCTACCTTATTTATCACGATGTATTTTGCAGGTTTCAATTAGATCACCTCGAATTTGTCAAAACTGTACAGAATACAGGCCCAATTTGCCCAATCTCTCTCAATTTCCATCCTAGCTCCCACAAACATGTTTGGTGAAACTTCATTGGACTGCCTCTCTAACAATATCATTCCTGAGATAAGGAAACAAAAATTGTACAAAGTATAAAAATCGAAAGAACTGCGGATGCTGTAAATCAGGAACAAAAACAGAAGCCGATGGAAAAGCTCAGCAGGTGTGGCAGCATCCGTAAAGAAAAAAAATCAGAGTTAAAGTTTCGGGTTGGGTGACCTTTCCTCACAATTGAACAGGGTATGTCAGGTCTGATCAAACCAAAGGCCCTTTAGAATTGAAGCAAGGCTTCACTCCTCCTGTACCGAAATCCTCATGATAAAATTTAACATTCCATTAACTTGCCTAAAAAGTTGCTGCACCTGCATGTTAGCCTCCAGTGACTTATTGACAAAGACCTCAAGTCCCTTTGCATATCTACACTTTCCAACCTCTCACCATTTAAGACATATTTTGCATATGTGTTGTTCCTATCAAAGTGAATAACCTCACATTATTCCATATTTAGTCCCAACATTCAAATTGTTGAACAAAAAACAAAGTTGCTGGAAAAGCTCAGCAGGTCTGCAGCACCTGTGGAGGCAAAAACAGATTTAAAGTTTTGGGTCCAGTGACCCTTCCTCAGAACTGATGGTGGCTGGGAAAATGTCAGTTTATATATAGAAAATAGGGAGGGGGGTGGGTAGGGAGTAAATGATACAATAGAGCCCAAAGAGAGAGAAAGACAGTTGGACAGATAAAGGAGTTGCTAACGATCAGGCTGGGAGGGTGAATAGCTGTTAATGGGGGCTGTTAGTGACTAACAACAGGGAGTGTGTAGTGGCAGGCTATGTGGTAACAAGGCCTGGTGTGTGGGGTGGGGAGCTGGGACATGGGAGAGTTTAGGCCCTAAAATTATTGAACTCAATATTGAGTCCGGAGGGCTGTAGGGTCCCCAAGCAGAAGATGAAGTGTTGTTCTTCCAACTTGCGTTAGGCTTCGCTGGAACACTATAGCAAGCCAGAGACAGATGTTGGCCAGACAACAGGGAAGTGCATTGAAGTAGCAAGCAACAAGTAGTTCAGGGTCTTTTTTGCGAGCAGCACATAAAAGGTTCTGCGAAGCACTCGCCAAGTCTACACTTTGTTTCCTCAATGTAGCAGACTCTATATGCATGTAAACTGACGTTTTCCCAGCCACCATCAGTTCTGAGGAAGGGTCACGGACCCAAAACATTAACTGTTTTCTCCTCCACAGATGGTCCAGACCTGCTGAACTTTTACAGCAACTTTGTTTTTGTTCCTGATTTACAGTATCCACAGTTCTTTTGGTTTTTATCCAAACTGTTGATACATATGAACAACTGGGGCCTTGCTGTACTCTAATATGAAGGTGAGAAAGGCCCATTTGTTCTGACTCTCCATTTTCTGTCTGTTAGCCAATCCTTAATTCATGCCAACACATTACTTCCTGTTCTTTATGCTTCAATTTTTCTAATCAACGTCCAGTGGGGGACTTAATCAAAATCTTTCTGAAGGTCATGCTTTTTCTTTGCTCCTTTCACAAATGGCAAGCTGACATTTACAGGCATCCAATCTGTAGGAATCATTCCAGAGATTTATTGAATTTTAGCCCTATTAATTTCTCCTGTACAATCTTCTTATCGACACTAATGTCCTTCAACTCCTCATTCTCTCTAGTCACTTGGATCTTTAAATCTGGAATGTTTCTTGTATCTTCAGTGAAATCAGGGATATGTTGGCTCATTTACCATTTCTCTATTCCATTATTAATTCTCCTGACTCTTTTTAATGGATTCCATTCTCTTTCATCAAACATTTCCTTTTTAGATACCTGTAGTAGCTTTTACATCCAATTTTTAATGTGGCTTTGCTCGATTGCATTCATAATTTGTTCTTCCTTTCCCTCTCAGTTTCCTGGTCCTCTGCTGTATTCTAAAAATTTCCCAATCCTCAGATCTAATACTATTCCCAGCCACTTTATAAGACTTTTCTTTTAATCTTATATAATACTTAAAATTTGTTAGTCACATTTGATTGGCATGTCTGAGTTTGTACATCTTGAATGAATGTATAGTTGGTGTAACCCAAGTAATAATATTTTAAAGACTATCCATTGTCTATGTACTGTCATACTTTTTAAACGCATTTTCCCAAACCAGCTCAACCAACTTGTGACTGATTGTTTCAGAATTTCCTTTGTTCAGATTTAACACCTTTGCTTTAGACTGAACTACTTCATTAAAAATGTAAAATTCTAAGGTAAAGTGAAAATAAAATCGTCATAGGTCCCAGAGGACTGGTCTCTCATTAGAAAGAGATGACTAGTGGTGCATTTGACCTGAGGATCATGAAAGAGTAAGGTTGAGAAGGCAGCACAGTCATGTTAACCTCAACTAGTGAGAGAATTAAACCCCCATTCTTGGAATCGCTCTGCGCCGCAAAGTACATTGGTAACCAACCTCTGCCAATATCACAGAAGTTTTGTTATATATAGTGAAAACATATTGTGAAAATTTTGTGGATCCAAATTGTGATTTATTTATTTCTTCCAAGATCACTAATGTTTTAAACAAATTGTCAATCTTTACAGGACAAGTCTCATTGGTTTATGACCAGAGTAGGGTAAAAAATCTACATGTAAATAAGAGTTTATGAGAATTCATCACTAAAATGTTATTAAGTATAGGCTGTCTATTGCACTAATTCTTCACCTTCAGCACATCCCAATGATCTAAGGTGATCCCTTGGGGCAACTGAACAGCCACCAGAGAGTCTTAATTATATGATGAGTCTCAGAACAGACTATTCTGAACAACAAAAATGTCAGGAACTCACCTTAACAAGAGATTGTTGCTTGATTTATTTAATGAGCTGTTAGATATGGAATATTTGGTTTGGTTTACAATAATGCAATCCATTAAATGTGCAGATAACTCTATGTGAGAGCAATCTGTGACTAATTTGCCAGTTTTGGGGTTAATCAGTTATAACAGAAAGGTGACATCTTGATAAATGTAGTTACAAATTTCTTTTTCTGTTGAGTTGGAAAACTCTGTTGGTTTCTAAAAATTGCCTACTCTGACAAAATTAATTTTAAAAGTAATGGATTTAACAGTTCTATACCTGGAAGCTGCTATAAAACAAACACCAGAATATAATCTGAGTGAATGACTAATTTGGAAAATATTTAACCTTTCAGACATTTTTAATAAACAATACTTACATTACAGTAGACTCGCTTCTGGATACCGTATCGTAGAACCAAAACATCAAAGGATTGATCCAAAACCCCCATTACCATGGCTTCAGATTCCAGAGGGCCACATTCCTAATAGAATACATTAAATGTCAAAGCTATTGAATAAACCAACTTTTTTAAAACAGCATGAATCATACTATTTCCCACAAGACATCCATGGCAATATTCTGTAGTCTGGTCACTTATAAGTGAAGTAATTGAGGTACTTTAAGTTAATTTGAAAATAATTATGATCATACTCAGCGTTGCTTGAGCATATGCTGCTTATGGATTTGAGGTATCATGTATTCAATTTACCTCTCCCAGTTTTTCACTGTTGTGAAATTAGTCAGGAGAAACTTAAGTGAACAATACATGAAGAAAAGAAAGTATTTCACCAGTTACATTTCTCCACACCTCAAAACCATGTCACATTTCTCCATCTCAGGCAACCAGCTTGTAACTGATATAATAAAATGTGAGGCTGGATGAACACAGCAGGCCAAGCAGCATCTCAGGAGCACAAAAGCTGACGTTTCGGGCCTAGACCCTTCATCAGAGAGGTGATGAAGGGTCTAGGCCCGAAACGTCAGCTTTTGTGGCTCTCTGATGAAGGGTCTAGGCCCGAAACGTCAGCTTTTGTGCTCCTGAGATGCTGCTTGGCCTGCTGTGTTCATCCAGCCTCACATTTTATTATCTTGGAATCTCCAGCATCTGCAGTTCCCATTATCTCAGCTTGTAACTGATGTCCATTTCAAGCCCACCGACTCCCACAGCTACCTAGAATACACCTCCTCCCACCCACCCTCCTGCAAAAATTCCATCCCCATTTCCCAATTCCTCCGCCTCCGCCGCATCTGCTCCCACGATAAGACATTCCACTCCCGCACATCCCAGATGTCCAAGTTCTTTAAGGACCGCAACTTTCCCCCCACAGTGATCGAGAACGCCCTTGACCGCGTCTCCTGTATTTCCCGCAACACATCCCTCACACCCCGCCCCCGCCACAACAGCCCTAAGAGGATCCCCCTCGTTCTCACACACCACCCTACCAACCTCCGGATACAACGCATCATCGTCCAACACTTTCGCCATTTACAATCCGACCCCACCACCCAAGACATTTTTCCATCCCCACCCCTGTCTGCTTTCCAGAGAGACCACTCTCTCCGTGACTCCCTTGTTCGCTCCACACTGCCCTCCAACCCCACCACACCTGGCACCTTCCCCTGCAACCGCAGGAAATGCTACACTTGCCCCCACACCTCCTCCCTCACCCCTATCCCAGGCCCCAAGATGACATTCCACATTAAGCAGAGGTTCACCTGCACATCTGCCAATGTGGTATACTGCATCCACTGTACCCGGTGCGGCTTCCTCTACATTGGGGAAACCAAGCGGAGGCTTGGAGACCGCTTTGCAGAACACCTCCGCTCAGTTCGCAACAAACAACTGCACCTCCCAGTCGTGAACCATTTCAACTCCCCCTCCCATTCTTTAGATGACATGTCCATCATGGGCCTCCTGCACTGCCACAATGATGCCACCCGAAGGTTGCAGGAACAGCAACTCATATTCCGCCTGGGAACCCTGCAGCCTATTGGTATCAATGTGGACTTCACCAGTTTCAAAATCTCCCCTTCCCCCCACCGCATCCCTAAACCAGCCCAGTTCGTCCCCTCCCCCCACTGCACCACACAACCAGCCCAGCTCTTCCCCTCCACCCACTGCATCCCAAAACCAGTCCAACCTGTCTCTGCCTCCCTAACCGGTTCTTCCTCTCACCCATCCCTTCCTCCCACCCCAAGCCGCACCCCCATCTACCTACTAACCTCATCCCGCCTCCTCGACCTGTCCGTCTTCCCTGGACTGACCTATCCCCTCCCTACCTCCCCACCTATACTCTCTCCACCTATCTTCTTTACTCTCCATCTTCGGTCCGCCTCCCCCTCTCTCCCTATTTATTCCAGTTCCCTCTCCCCATCCCCCTCTCTGATGAAGGGTCCAGGGCCGAAACGCCAGCTTTTGTGCTCCTGAGATGCTGCTTGGCCTGCTGTGTTCATCCAGCCTCACATTTTATTATCTTGGAATTCTCCAGCATCTGCAGTTCCCATTATCTCTCACATTTGTGGTGTTAGGTTGCTTGCCCAGCATTTAATTGTGAAGTCACTATAAACTAATCCAACGAAACATTTAAAGACAAAAGCAAATCCATTGGTATGTTAAAAACTCCATAGCATTACCATAAATGCCAACTTGAAAAACTTAATAATGCAGATTGACATCTTGAAAAAGGTGAAAGAGTAGCAAAATGCTACAGATTATGGAAATCTGAAATAAAACAAAGTGTTGGAGAAACTCAACAGGACTGGCAACATCTGTGGAGACAGAAACAATGTTAACATTTCAAGTCTGATATGACCCATATACTGATCTGAAAGGAGCTGGAAAATGGTGTTTTTTTTTATTGTGAGAGAAGTGGTGCGAGTGGAACTGCTTGTGAGGGTGGCCACAGCAAAAGACAAAGGAAGTGCGAACAGTAGTTAAACAAAATAAAGAAATTTAATGGGTATAAATGATATTTTCACCAGTTTCAAAATCTCCCCTTCCCCCCACCGCATCCCTAAACCAGCCCAGTTCGTCCCCTCCCCCCACTGCACCACACAACCAGCCCAGCTCTTCCCCTCCACCCACTGCATCCCAAAACCAGTCCAACCTGTCTCTGCCTCCCTAACCGGTTCTTCCTCTCACCCACCCATGAGAGGGAACTGGAAGCTGATGGATTTTAATCCCCATTGAAACAACTACTACACTCATGATAATGAGTAATGGGGCATAAAGACACCATCCAAATCCTAAGAATAATCCTAAGTATGATAAAGAGAAAATGGTCCAATTTGCTGAAAGCAAAGTCAACAAGATACAGGTGATGGTTGAAGGTGGGGAGTTTGGGGAGCAGGTTTTGGGGCTGAATGGAAGAAAAAGTGGAGGACAGTGATCATGCTTTGAAGTTGTGAAACTCAGTACTGTGTCCTAAAGGCTTATACTATGTATTACCATATGCAGTTTGGCTCCTTTCTTTTTACCAAAAGACTTGTAACCTTTCTTTCATGAAATATGTTTCTATTTCTCCACATAAACAAGCTTCTTTCTGTCTCTCTCATGTAATTTATAAGTTTAGAACAAATTTTAGTACCAATCCCATGTACTGGGCCTTCTAACATTAACCGAAAATTACTCAAATCTAGAATCATACTGCCTTTGATGCAATTTAATTTGTTTTCTATTCAGCTTGTTTCAGTTCTTCATAAACTGTTATTTAATTAAACAGCAATGGAGAAATAGCACTTTAACGAAAACACAATGATGTTGGAAAGAGAGAATTGCAGGGCCAGGAATAGCATAAATTGGAAGAGAGCCAGAACCTAGCCCATCCATGGTCTTGATGCACATTAGGCTTTGGTTTAGCCACTCAACCGGAAGACTGATTTACTCAAACAAATAAATCCTTTATCAAGAACAGTTTTTAAAATATTTTTCATTTTAGTACATCTAATGTATGGATCCAGGGTATGCTTGCATGGTAACTAGAATGTTGGACTAGCAACCTATAGGTTGAGTTCAAATTAAACTATTGTAAATTATATCAATAAACACAACAATTTGTGTGCTGGCACAGTGAAACAAAAATGACCATGTAAAGCTGATGGATTTTAATCCCCATTGAAACAATTACTACACTCATGATAATGAGTAATGGGGCATAAAGACACCATCCAAATCCTAAGAATAAGCAGCACGTTAATATTCATTAATCATGCTAATAATCTCTGAAGCTACTTTGATAAATGAGATTCTGGCATAGCATTCTAAGCAGATTTATGGGGATTGCATTACTTAATCTGGCTCCTTTATCAAGTTGGTACAATCACAGACCCAGAAAAAAATTCAATCAAAGCACAAAATCTGGGGAAATTGAGTTTAATTTAGTTGTGCGAGCTGTGTGAGCTGGCTCAGGATTCTGCTCTCCTAGAACTGACCTAAACAGTGCCAGTATAAAAGCTATGTAATATTCAATTTTAATTTATTGTGTTCTCACTCTCTTCCAAGTTCAAAGCCAACTTTTTTATTCTTTCACAGGATGTGGATGTTGCTAGCAAGGTCAACGTTTACTACCTGTGAAAAGGATTGTTTTAAAAACCAAGAACTGTGGTAAGGATTATTGCACTTGTCAAAAGCAAGCAACCTGCCAGTGATTTTTAAGTTCAATTTAAACTAACGTTTGCGCAATCAGTACGGAGATTACTACAGATGTGTTGGAAATGGTTGGGAAAGCAAAATGATATTTGACCAGAAGACCATAAGACATAAGAGTAGAAGTAAGGCCATTCGGCCCATCGAGTCCACTCCGCCATTTAAATCATGGCTGACGGGCATTTCAACTCCACTTCCCTGCACTCTCCCTGTAGCCCTTGATTCCTTGTGAGATCAAGAATTTATCGATCTCTGCCTTGAAGGCATTTAACGCCCTGGCCTCCACTGCACTCTGTGGCAATGAATTCCACAGGCCCACCACTCTCTGGCTGAAGAAGTGTCGTCTCTATTCAGTTTTAAATTGACCCCCTCTAATTCTAAGGCTGTGCCCACTGGTCCTAGTCTCCCCGCCTAACGGAAACAACTTCCCAGCATCGACCCTTTCTAAGCCAGACCTTATCTTGTAAGTTTCTATTAGATCTCCCCTCAACCTTCTAAATCCAATGTATACAATCCCAGGATCCTTAGCCGTTCATCGTACGTTAAACCTACCATTCCAGGGATCATCTGTGAGAATCTCAGCTGGACACGCTCCAGTGCCAGTATGTCCTTCCTGATGTGTGGGGCCCAAAATTGGGCACAGCATTCTAAATAGATCCTAACTAGAGCTTTATAAAGTCTCAGAAGCACATCACTGCTTTTATATTCTAATCCTCTTGAGATAAACGACAACATTACATTTGCTTTCTTAATCACGAACTCTACCTGCAAGTTAACTTTTAGAGAATCCTGGGTCAACACTCCCAGATCCCTTTGTACTTCTGCTTTACGAATGTTCTCACCGTTTAGAAAATAGTCCATGCCTGTACTCTTTTCTCCAAAGTGCAAAACCTCGCATTTGCTCACATTGAATTTCATCAGCGATTTCCTGGACCACTCTCCTAAACTGTCTAAATCTTTCTGCAGCCTCCCCACCTCCTCAGGAATACCTGCCTGTCCACCTATCTTCGTATCATCGGCAAATTTCGCCAGAATTCCCCCAGTCCCTTCATCCAGATCATTAATATATAAGGTGAACAGCTGCGGCCCAAACACTGAACCGTGCAGGACACCACACGTGACCGGTTGCCAATCCGAAAAAGAGCCTTGTATGCCAACTCTCTGCCTTCTGTCAGACCGCCAATCCTTAATCCAAGCCAGGAGCTCACCTCGAACACCATGGGCCCTCACCTTGCTCAGCAGCCTCCCATGAGGCACCTTTTCAAAGGCCTTTTGGAAGTCTAGATAGATAACATCCACTGGGTTTCCCTGGTCTAACATACTTGTTACCTCTTCAAAGAATTCTAACAGGTTTGTCAGGCACGATCTCCCCTTACTAAATCCATGCTGACTTCTTCTCTGACCCTGCACTTCCAGGAATTTAGAAATCTCATCCTTAACAATGGATTCTGGAATTTTACCAACAATCGAGGTTAGGCAAATTGGCCTATAATTTTCCATCTTTTGTCTTGATCCTTTCTTAAACAAGAGGGTTACAACAGCAATTTTCCAATCATCTGGGACTTTTCTAGACTCCAGTGACTTTTGAAAGATCACAACTAAAGCCTCCGCTATTTCCTCAGCCACCTCCCTCAGAACTCTAGGATGTAGCCCATCGGGACCAGGAGATTTATCAATTTTTAGACCTTTTAGCTTTTCTAGCACTTTCTCTTTTGTAATGCCTACCATACTCAACTCTGCCCCCTGACTCTCCTTAATTGTTGGCATCCTACTCATGTCTTCCACTGGGAAGACTGACGCAAAGTACTTATTAAGTTCTTTAGCTACTTCCTTATCTCCCATCACTAGCCTTCCAGCATCAATGTGGAAAGGCCCAATGTCTACTTTTGCCTCTCATTTGTTTCATAAGTATTGAAAGAAACTTTTACCATCATTCCTAATATTACTAGTTAGCCTACCTTCATATTTGATCCTCTCCTTCCTTAGTTCTGTCTTTGTTATCCTCTGTTTGTTTTTGTAGCCTTCCTAATCTTCTGATTTCCCAGTGCTCTTGGCCACTTTATAGGCTGTCTCTTTTTCTTTGGTCCATTCCCTGACTTCCTTTGTCAGCCATGGCTGTCTAACCCCACCCCGGATAATCTTTCTTTTCTTTGAGATGAGCCTCTGTACTGTGTCCTCAATTACACCCATAAGCTCCTGCCAATGTTGCTCTACTGTCTTCCCTTCTAGGCTCTGCTTCCAGTCGATTTTCATCAATTCCCCTCTCATGCCCCTGTAACTACCTTTATTTAACTGTAACACCATTACATCCATTTTGCCTTCTCTCTTTCAAACTGCAGACTGAACTCTACCATATTATGATTGCTGCCTCCTAAGTGTTCCCTTACTTTAAGGTCTTTTATAAAGTCAGGCTCATTTCATAGCACTAAGTCCAGAATAGCGTGATCCCTTGTGGGCTCTATCACAAGCTGTTCCAAAAAGCCATCCTGCAAACATTCCATGAATTCCCTTTCTTTGGATCCACCAGCAACATTATTCACCCAGTCCACCTGCATATTGAAGTCCTCCATGATCACCGTGACCTTGTCTTTCTGACATGCCCTATCTATTTCTCGGTGCATCTTGTGCCCCTGGTCCTGATCACTGTTAGGAGGTCTGTACATAACTCCCATTATGGTTTTTTTGCCTTTGTGGTTCCTCAACTCCACCTACACAGACTCCACATCCTCTGACCCTATGTCATTCGGTGCCGTAGATTTAATTTCATTCTTAACTAACAAGGCAACCCTGCACCCCCCCTCTGCCCACCTCCCTGTCTTTTCGATATGTTGTGAATCCTTGGATGTTTAACTGCCAGTCCTGAGCTCCCTGCAACCATGTCTCTGTGATGCCTACCATATGATAATCATTCAAGATGATTTGTGCTGTTAATTCATCTACTTTGTTGCGAACACTACGAGCATTTAGGTAAAGTGCCTTAATGCTAACTTTCTTATCATTATTAGAGAGACTGGAAATCCTAAGATGTCTTAAGGTATCCTTCCTTTTTACTGTATTCCTAGTCTGCCTCGAGCTTAAACCCACCTGTGCACATGCTATCCTGTTGTTTATCTTTCCATTTAACTCCATACTCCCTGTTGCTTTCGCTTTCCCGTCCCCCCAACTCAGAAGTTTAAAGTCCTACTGACCACCCTATTTATCCTTTTCGCTGGAACACTGGTTCCAGATCGGTTCAGGTGGAGACTGTCCCAACGGTACAGATACCCCCCCCACCTGCCGGGTCCAAAACTGATGCCAATGTCCCATGAAATGGAATCCCTCTTTCCCACAGCAGTCCCTTAGCCACGTGTTTACTTCCCTAACTTTCTTATCCCTGTGCCAATTGGCACGTGGCTCGGGCAGTAATCCGGAGATTATGACCCTTGAGGACCTGTACTTCAATTTCTTTCCTAGTGCTTGATAATCCCTGAACAGGTCCTCTACCCTAGCTTTGCCAATGTTGTTAGTCCCAACGTGGACCACAACAACTGGATCCTCCCCCTCCCGCTCCAATGTGGTGTTAGTTGATACCAAACCCTGTACTGCATTTTAGAGACGGCAAAGGATTTTCTGCAGGTAACACAGTTGACCCAACAGTCTAAAGGAACTTTCAAGGACCAGGTTGATAGACTTGGTGGGTAAACTAGAGGTAGCAATTCCTGTGAAGAAGAGTTAAGAAGACAGAGATAATTGAGGTACTCTGATTTATGAATATTTATTGTCACTTGCATTTTACAGTAAATAATACAGTAAAATACAGTGACAAGCTTCAAGCTTCACCAGAATCCAGTGCCATTTTGAATAGAATAAGAATAAAAAGGATAAAAGGTATAGGTGAAAGAAAGTTTGAGCCCTCAGCTGGCTCACCAACGACAACTGCACCTGCCAAAGTTGATGCTGGGTCCTATGCTAAACCCACACTTGCCCCGCAACCAGGAGTCCCTGGCTCTGCTGCAACCTCAATGATACCAGGAGTCCTGGCTCCTGGCATACCATGCTGCTGCTGCTAAAGCCACCACCTCGCCAATGCCAGGAACTATTCTCATCACCATGTTTGCTTACACCTACAAAGTACTTTTTAAATACAAGTAGTGGATTTGCAATGAATTTCACATATTGTAATCAAACTTCCTTATAAGGTTTAAATGTAGAGAATCTTAAATGCTTTCCAAATCTACGTTGAAACGTTTACTGGATTACCCTCGTTTACTTTCATGTGAATAAATTCCTCCTTGGATTGACTTCATGAGCATCCTGTAAAATGCAAAAACCTTTTATCCATTAATGATGGAAATTTAATGATTCATAACTCTCAATACTGTGCCTCACTTTAATTGTAAATCCACAACAGTTGGGAGGAAGGGTTAAAGAATATGAATATAATCATAGATTTCTTTAAACCAACTGGAAGTCATCTTAAAAAGAAACTGTTACCCTCTTTATAAAAGATAATTTATGAATATAGTCAGTTCTGCTATAATGCGGTAGTTGCATTCCTATGCAACATCGCATTAAAGAAAATCACACAATAAAAATAACGTGGCCTATGGGAAAAATGAGGTTAGAGGCTGATCACCAAAAAAATCACTCAAAAGCCTAACAGTTTCATTGTCATCATTACACCCTTAATTCCAGATTTTCAGTGAATTCAAATTCCATCTACCATGCCCAGAACATTATCTGGGTCTCTGGATTAACAGCCAGGCAATACCACTAATAGACCATTACCACCACAGGATGGCACAATTTGAATAAATGTTTAATTCATATCTAATAGTGAAATTCAAGTAAATTTAACACTTTACCTTGAAAAATTGTCAAGATGACATGAAGGGGGAGAAGGTTGTACTGTACCTCTCTCAGAAAGCACTTCACAACAAAGCCCGTGAAATGATCACATGATGCTGGTGCAGAGGCTCTTTTGGCGCTAAAAGTGTGTGTATTCACGACAAAGCCATGAAACAGTCATGTGATATTGAGATGTGCTCCTCCGCGCACCAATGAAATTGTGGTATAGACAACACAAGTCTGCGTTTTAGAAATAGCGTTCACCTATTCGCCAATCATGTTACAGCCAATTCACATTGACTGAACATGCATTTAAGCAGAACTGACTGTACAACAATCCTAATTATTAAAGTTAATGAAATTGCCCTACATAATGTGGTGGCAATGGTCTATTAGTGGTATTGCCTGGCTGTTAATCCAGAGACCCAGATAATGTTCTGGGCATGGTAGATGGAATTTGAATTCACTGAAAACCTGGAATTAAGGGTGTAATGATGACAATGAAACTGTTTCAATTGTTGGAAAAAAAACCCTCTGGTTCACTAATGTCCTTTAGGGACATGTTTACCTGGTCTGGCCTACATGTGACTCCAGACCAGAGCAATGTGGTCGATTCTTAACAGCCCTTTGGGCAATTAGAATTGCACAGTAAATGCCTGCCTAGCTAGCAACACCTTTATTACATGAATGAATTGAATTAAAAAAACACACCAGACCTAATCCTATTACTGATATTAATTCATAAATAGTATTAATATTTGCTTTGATTTTCCCAGACACTTTTTCAGATACATTTCCAATTTGCTTGTACAGCATTTACTTTGGAAGAGAAATAGTTCTGCTTAGCATCAAGCCTAAATTCCGGAAAGAGATTTTTTTCTTACAAATTAAATATAATTGATATTGGATTCCTTTGATGTTTCACTGGGTAAATGCTTTACTGAATGATACTGAGGAATACAGACTATGAAAGGGCACAGGGTGAATCCATGATGTGTAGACGAGTTAACTGATCTCAGAATTTCTATGCTTCAATGTATTGAAAGAATACTGAATGTTTTTGCTTGCAATTGAAATTCCTAAAAATATATATGAATATCAGATGAAAGGCAGGATTAAGTTCAGTTGTTTCAACTCCTGTGACCTAACAGTCCATTGTCAATTATTGTCCAAGTTCACTTAAAAGATCACTTATGGTGCCTGTGGAGCTGCATCACACCACTGATCAGCTTACAGATGGAGGAAAAGCAAGGAAAAGAAATTGCTAAACTAAAACTCTATGGAGCAATATTGTCTTCACAGTGATTAAATACACGCAAAAAGAAAATTTTCCTCAGTAAAAGAGACTTCCCAAAGCATGAACTTGGTTAAAAATAACATTTGTTAATGCTCATAAGTAGTCTAACTGAGAAAACAGTGTCTCCGTATGGTGAAATGCAAATTGCCAAGGATATTATTTTCCCCTTTTGATTAAAAATTAACAAAGACTTTCACATTGGTTGTAACAGTAGCAATCTAGACTCTTAGTTCAGGCCCAGTGTGATTGGAACAGTTCTACAGAACCCTTGCTAAATATGCTGTCAAAAAAATCAGACATCAACACAAGCCAGTCTGATCTTCACTGACTGCTTAATTACATTTATAATTGCACTATTTATTAGATAGCTATTTATCTGAAATTGAATGCATAAACACATCATCAATAATTGTACTTTTCAATGATCAGATCTCCCATGGTTTTTGTTCCAAGCTGAAAATTTGTATTAGGATCATAATGTCAATTAGTATAACCTGAGGCATGGTATCACTGGCATTGGGATTTCATAGCAATATCAAGGGGACAGGGTCTCTGTCAAATGGTACTTATAGAGATATGGTGTGGCGGATTTGGGTTTCTTTAAAAACTAGACAGGAAACTTCTTCAAATGCTAAGGAATCCAGCGTTAAAGAGAGAGAGAGAAAACTCGTCCACTTTGGCAGGAAGAATAGAAAGCAACATATTATTTAAACAGTAACACACTGCGTAAGTCTATGTGAAAGCGGGATCTGGGTGATCAAGTACATGAATTCCAATGCTACAAAATTTGGATAGTGGATTAGGATATAGCTGTCAAACAAATTGATTAAACAGTAAATAAAATACATTTTGTTCACCTGCTATTAGGCCCACTCACTCAACCCAATCAAATGTCTGCATAACTAGCATGATTTTTCACTGTCTGCATACCAACATTTATAGCGTGTTTTTTTTGGGGGAGAGGGAGAAATGTTCACTTTTGCTGGAAGCATAGATAACAACATAATATTTAAACAGAAAGAGACTGCATAATCAAAGTACAGAGGGATATGGTTGCCCAGGTTCATGAATCTCAAAAATACTGGTATGCAGATACAAGTGATATGCAAGCCAAATGCACTGTGGCCATTTATTGCGAATGAATTGGAATATGAAAGTAGAGAGGCTTTGCTAGAGTTGTATCAGGTGCTCGCAACACCACATGAGTAGTGTGTAAAATTTTGGTCTCATCAGAGAAGGTTCACTCGACAGACTCTTGAGATGAAGAGGTTGTTTTTTGGGGAAAGGCAGCACGGTGGCTTAGTGGTTAACACAGCTGCCTCACAGCACCAGGGACCCAAGTTCGATTTCACTGTTCATGTTTCTGACTAATCCCTGTGTCCGTGTGGGTTTCCTCCGGGTGCTGCAGTTTCCTCCCGCAGTCCAAAGATGTGCAGGACTGCCCATGCTAAATTGCCCATAGTGGTGTTTAGATTAGGTAGGTTCAACATGGGAAATGCAGAGATAGGGGAATGGGTCTGGGTGGGATGCTCTTTGGAGGGACGGTATGGACTTGTTGGGCCAAATGCCTGTTTCCACACTGCAGGGATTCTATGATTCATTTGGCATATATTTAATTACAACAAATTATCCGCACGTCTTTATCTATAATTGAAGTCTGAAAAAGAATCCTTGACCCCCGTTCACAGATAAGGCCATCCCTAATAATTTCCTTGGATCACTGCATCCACATTTGTTTTCGATATGCAACCAGAACTCCTGCTCTATCTGCACCCATCAAAAAATATCCCCAGTTTGTTTATAATTGCACTTTCAGTATCCAAACCTTGGGCCTATACTGAACATTGCATTCTGCAGCTGCGAAGCCATTCTGTCAGCCATTTCCATTTGAATCCGTTTATTCAAGCAAGCTAAAATAAATCCTTACAAGGAGATAGTTATGGTGAGAACAAATTCATACCAAGGCACTTCACAGAATGTTACACAGAATTTGTATCTCACAAATGTTGACACCAATCCACAAAAACAGAAAAGTAGGGCAAGTTGGCAAAGGCTTGGCCAAAAAAAAGTTCGTAAAAAAACCTTAAAAGCAGACAAAATGGTAGAGAAGTGGAGCGATTTAGATGAAAAGCAATGCTTGGGGTCTACACAGTTGATGATATGACTGTTGTTAGCAGAGTGAAAGAAATCAAGGATGCATAACAAATTGGAACTGGTTGACTACACAAATCTTGAACAGGCTGTAAGACACTATAGAAATAGAGAGTGGCAAGGAGTTTGCAGATGAGCATTTTGAGCTGGTTACTTAGCAGCAATGTGCATTAGGGGGATGGGTGAATGGCACTTGGTGAAAATACCCATGGCAAATACATTTATAACAGTATAATTACATGTTAAAGTACATATTTCTGATAAATCGTTTTTACCATATAAACCACTGAGCCATATTTCTTCTGCAGGGGCCCAAATTTCTTTTTAGCACACTTCTCCACTTTTAGCTTTTCTGTATAAGCTAATACTCCTCTCCCTTCCACTACCCACTTGTTAATGTCAGCACCCTTTCTCACCACTTCCTACCACTGAGACTGACTTTGGTTCACCACTCTAAACGCTATTTCTACCTTCTCCCTTTTTCTTTTCAATGGGTATGTTGGATGGCTCCTCCTTTATTTTCATTTACTTTCCTCCTTTTCATTGTCATTAATATCTCTCTTCAATTTTCATTCAGTGCCACTCCTTCCAGAAAACTGCTGCAAATTCAATTGACTTTGTCTCCTGCATTCACAACAAATTCCCATCTGTATCCAGTGGCTGAAATCACATTGATGAACAGCATCATAGCTCAGATACATTTCATTCACAAAACAATTACAAGCTATCAAAGAAATAATTGTAAAGCTTCTTACCTTCACAAAAACAGAGAAGAAAATATCAGTGCTAAGCTCTTGTACTTTTTTTGACGCACTCTTTTTTGCATTGCAATGGTCTGCTTGTTTCTGAATGTCGCTTTTATTTAAACCAAACTGATGGCCAGAACCTGAATAACAAAATCTAGAATATTAAGTACAAATCAAAACATTCACTGACCATTATTTTGTAAAGAGACTCAAAATCACTCAATTAGGTTTGAAGTTTTGTTATTGGTTGTGCTCCAGTTTATGAAACTGGCTAGCTGTTTGATAACAAAAGCAAAATATTGCAGATGCAGGATAATTGAAATTTACGCAAAAAATGCTGTAAGTACTCAACAAGTTATGGAGAGAAAAAGTTAACTTTTCAGGTTGATGTCTTTCAAGAAAACATTATCTGACTTGTGTATTTTCAGCATTTTCTGGCTAGCAATTTGACTGAACAGCTGAGGTTAAATGTTGAATTTACAAAATGCAATAATTTTGCTGGCACAATGTTTAAGTTTATTTTACAACTTCTTGAATAATTTAACGGATAAATGGTTATTTGAATTTGGATTTAACGAAAAAACTTGAGTAACATGCCATTTAAACAGAACAGAGCGCTATTAAGTGAGAATCCATACAATGTGACTCATTTAGAAACAAGTGGCTTCCAAATGAACTGTTGCTTCAAATGCCTGTAAATGCATTTACCAGTCAAAAAAATTAGAAGTTAGTTCTGTAACTTCAATACTATTTTATTTCAATTTTAGTCTTGATGAGCTGTACCAGGAGTTGGGGAAACTGTTAGATTAATAATTAAATGAGATAAAATAAAGGAATGCAATCGATGTTGACGTTGTAAAAACCTATTTTCACAAATGCACAGTTTTAATTGTACTCTGAAAGATGAATGCAGGAAGAGTTCTGGTTGATCATATCTGATGAATGTTAAACTGACCTTCAGTTAGAAAGCAGTTACTTAGTACAATTTCTCCAAATGAAACAGAAATTACTTTATAAAGGGTAAGTATAATTGGTTAAAACTGAACACAACTTCAATAATCCTTATGGCTTTCTTAATTGGCAACAGTTTTTTTTTAATTGCAACAATTACCAATCTTTCATTCTTCAATACAGATAAAAGAGAAACAAAGGATTCAGAAAGTTCAGAAATAATCATTTAAAAATGCATTTTTGAGATTTTTCTTGTTTAGTTAACAGTTTGATTCAAAGAAAATGCTGTAAATATCACGCTGTGAAAACAGAAGCAGTCGATATGCAGAAGCATCTACAAACAGGAATGCAACTTTTCAAATTCAGTATTATTCATCAGAAGATGCAAATAATTTAAATGAAAAACAAATAGTTGTGGGGAGACATTGGTCACCTGATAGAAATTCAGGGCCAGAACCGAAACTAATTATTTTTCTTCCTTCATGAGCACAGGAATTCTGAAAATATTTGACATGTGTATGGCAAAAATAGACCTTCATTAGTTGAAAACAAAATCCAAAGGTCAAATTTGAGATGTGAGCCCCAGCTTAAAAATGGCTCTTATCTTTTTATTAAAAGCATTACAGGATAAATATATATTTATTCAATATTTCATTTATTTTCCTCTACAGACACCCACACTCTCACTTTCAGCAAAGATTGTGTTACCTACCAAGTGACGCAGCAAGAAGTCGATGCACAATAATATCAGCGTAACGGCGAATGGGGGAAGTGAAGTGAGTGTAGAGAGGCACGTTGAGTGCATAATGGCGGAATAATGTTTCATCACGAAGAACGCCAGTACAGAAGTACTGTGCCATCTAGAAAGAGATTAATTACACTTGCCCTGAAGTTGCTTTTATCTAGGAACATATAAAACATATGGTAGAATGTGTTTTTGTATATGCCTCAAAATCCATTCTATCGCTTTCTAAGATATTTCAGAACATTGTAGTCACCAAGAAAACATAACCCACAACTCTATGGACAAGCAGAAATGTTTGTGGAGGTATCCTTCCTTTCAAAGAATGAAGGTGACTCAGAAGTACCTTTTTGTGCTCTTTTTCATTCCTGAAATCATTAATGTAGATGTAGATTGACAGATTAATGATAGTGGGGTAGATGAAGTCTTCTGCAAAAAACATCCCATAAGTCAAGTGAATGAGCACTTAGGTGTGTTCTGCACAACAGTTTAACAAAACTTCAATGTCCACCATTTAAAAATAGCCTCAACAGGCAATCACAAATGAGTAAAGAGCAGCCACAGGATGAGACAGCTGGGGCAGCACAGTGGCTTAGTGGTTAGCACTGCTGCCTCACAGCGCCATGGACCCACGTTCAATTCCATCCTTGGGTGACTGTCTTGTGTGGAGTTTGCACAATTTCCCAGTGTCTAAGTGGTTTCCTCCACAAGGTCTGGTCTCCTCCTGCAGTACAAAAATGTACAATTTACGTGGATTGACCATATTAAATGTCCACGGATGTGCAGTTTAGGTAGATTAACCTTTGGAAGTGCACGGTGATAGGGTGTGTCTGGGTGGGATGCTCTTTGGAATGTAGCATGAACTTGATGGGCCGAATGGCCAGCTTCCACACTGTAGGGATTCTATGATTCATTACTCAGAATCATAGGTCGAGAAAGTGTTTTCAAGGACTACATATGTAAAGAACTGAACGTAGTTCTGATAATGGATTAAAAACTGGGAGTTAACATTTGAATAGCTAGATTTAATTTCAAAACACCTTGCTGGTGAGTGGCAATCTCACGCGGATCACCACGCCACCATTTTTTTTTAAAGAAAGAAGGGAGCTCTGCATCTCTGACAGGAGGTTCTGCTCTACCCTCATAAATGAGGAGACATACTTTCATTCTGACAGTTCTTTCTAAGTAGGGATAAAAAGATGGAGCAAATAAATTTACAAATTTGCAAAAAGAAAGATTTCTTGTATCCAATTTCATTAGTTGTCCATTGAGATGATGGTGAAGTCGCAATGTCATTGGACTAGCAATCCAAAGGCCCAGGTTAGTTGTCCAGGGGCATGGGTTCAAATCTTACCAGCCCATTGTGGTATTTCAAATTTAATTAATAAATCTGAAATATTATTGGTCATTTGGCAGTTCAGAACTTGAGTGCTGCTGAAGGCAGACTCATTTTATTAAATCTTTATTGTATTGCAAAAATCTGAAGACATATGATGTTTGAAATGATGCGCCTGTCTTTCTGATGTCTGCCTTACATACCTGACATCACACTCCTAGTTAAATTTAGGAATATTACTCATTTGTGTGATACACAGGACATCTCCTCAGCCTGACGGCAACATCCTCTAAGTGAAGAACACCACTTGTGCTGCTACAATTGGGGGTTGCAATGGACTAGTGGTATTATTGATAGACTACTAATCCAGAAACTCAGCAAATGGTGGAATTTGAATTCAATAAAGAATCTAGAATTAAGGGTCTAATGATGACTATGAAACCATTGTCGGTTGTTGGAAAAACCTACCCAGTTCACTAATGTCCCTGAGGAAAGGAAATCTGCCATTCTTACCTGACCTGGTCTACATGTGACTCCTGATGCATAACAATGTGGTTGACACTCTGGATAATTAGGGATAGACAGTTAAATGCTGGCCTAGCCAGAGATGCCAACATCCCATGAGTAAATTTTTAAAAATTAGTAGTGCCAAATAACAGCCAACTTCCTTTGTTGTTCAAGCTTTTGACACATTTTATCCCGGATAACGGACAGAGGCAATATTCAGGACCAAAAGATCGGCAATAAGGCTGTCTGAGTTTGTATAAAGTAATCCTGTGGGATAATAGTTGTATGGACCATATAATTTCTTGTTGGATTCTGTGCGACAGTGCACAACATTAGATGCTAAATGTGCCATCCTTATCTGGCTTGGCCTACATGTGACTCCAGACCCACAGCAATGCGGCTGACTGTTAACTTCTGTCTAAAATGTCCCAGCAAGCCACTCAGTTCAAGGCAATTAGCAATGGGCAACAAATACTTGATAAATTAATTTAAATTTTACTAGCTGCTTTGATAAGATTTGAACCCATGTCCATAGAATATTAGCTTAGACCTCTGAATTACTGGTCCTGTGACCATATCAGCATACCACCACCTCCTGTACCACAAATATATTTTCTATATCTGAGTTACAATGTATTATAAATGCATGAATTTTCAATTGTGAATGATAGTACAGTACACATACAATATTTATGTTCAATTTCAGGCAAATATAATATTTGCAATTGAGTTACAGAACTCAAGAATATGTCATAAGACAAAATGAAAACTGACCTTTGGTGATCAAAGCTTCAAAATACCCTGTAATGAATTTTCTCTAAACATTCTGTTTGTACAGTCAACTTAAATATGAGCATGTTACATTATTACATTGTGTCAACTCACAGAAATGTGCAAAGAATATAAAGTTCTTTCTAAATAACAATGTATTTGTAATTACACAAATGCCATATATGCAAGTTTATTTTCTTGGAGTCCGGAATAATGTACATTTTTGTTATCAGACTAATATATCATTCTTGTTCAAACAAAAGATCTTCATACCATTTAAATCACTTTTACCTGCATTGGTCGAGAACACATATGGGTCAGTACTTCTTTTCTGGCAGCAGAATACTGATCATTCCCAACAGTTTCATTTAGGGTGTTCTGTTTTACAAGTCAGCAAACAAAAAAAGTTAGCTTTGAAATCATACTACCTTCACAAATTGTAAGCTAACCAGGAGAAACATTTAATTTTACGTGAACGTGGATCAAAGGCTTATTTTTTCATCTTCTTCACTGGAAAACATCAAGTAAATATATTTTAATGTAATTTTCTTGTGAGACAGTGAAGATATTGTTAAACCAGGCTTTCTGTTAAATTTTACTGTTGTTTGAAAAGTGGGTACTCAAATTTCACTACGTAACAGCTGGAAGTTTCATACGACATCATTCCACCACAAAGAAGGAAACATTGGATTGGGTTTCCACTTGTATCTAGGATTTGGTTTGCTTTGATACACCTTAAATAAATCAAAACAATATACACTGTGCCAAAATTCATATTTTGTCTACTCAAGAAAGACTGCAGTTCAATACTGGGTAAAATCTATTTCAACTTCACTTTTAAGTAAAAACATCAAGATAACAGAGGTGGTGGAGGTGAGTACAATTTGAACATTTCAAAGGCATCTGGATGGGTATATGAACAGGAAGGATCTAGAGGGATATGGGCCACATGCTGGTAAATGGGACTAGGTCAGATTGGGATATCTGTTCAGCATGGATGAGTTGGACCGAAATATAGCATTTACTTAGTTTCTGAGCTATAAACCATTTGCACTAGCTAGGTAATACAGCATAACTAGTTCAAATTAGGATATCACAAACCTAACGGTTTTTAGTCACCTTAAGAGGCAGCAATTATATCCTTGGCCCACTGGATACTTTTTAGTTTCTATCTTTCTCTGCGATTTCTGTTTCCAGCATCTGTTTTATTTTTTACCAGGATATCTGTGATCTCTCAAAAGATGCTAAAGATGCATGAAGGAGTGGATGAAGTGATCTCCACAATCAGTTTGAACCACTGATCTGAATTGCAGACAACAGACACAACTTTCAGTAAATGACTTTTGAGAGTTTCAAAGAGAACTGTTCAGGGGCAGGGAATAAGCAGGAGGACAGAACTTTTAAAATAGTAATCTCCCTCAAATGGCTGTCTCCCCTAAAATGAAGTTTGAATTAATTTTAAGAGCAAACATATTGGATTTTATTTCAGAGATGCATGCTTCAATTGAGCCTCTTGAGCTGAAACAATTTCAGGAATGGTTTGGTCCTTAATCAACATAATGTAAACATAAAATTAAATAAGCAAACTAAAATAAAACAAAGTACTGCCTTAAAAATAAACTGCAAAGGGAATCTGTATGAAGAGATCTTGTAAACAACTCAAGGAGGCCTTATTGTTTATGTTAAATATACGGAAATTATGGATTTTCTGATCAAATTTCATTTATTTCAGTACAATTATCAATATATTCTTGTTTTGATTTACCTTTGTGTATGTGATCAAAGTCAACCCTGCACATGATAACTCAGGATGCGAAACAAACCATTGCCAACTAAAATGAAGATGCCCAGGAACAGCTATTATTAATTTTAGCATGTAAAGTGCCTTGTCACGAAGGGAAATGTCATTCATACTGATGTAGAATGTTTCACATTTATATAAGTATGTTCAAATTATAAAACGGAAGTAGGTGCTACTGCTTCTATTTTCAACTACGATATTCAAGATTGTTGGCAAAGAACAGTTTCAAATATCAGAGATGTACTTAGACAATTATGAAACAAATTCATGCATACAAACCATCTCCTAATAAGTTGTCAATCCACCCAAAATGTCCAGCCCCAAAGAAAAGTACTTTGAATTCATGACGTGTGCCCATATGCCCTTTCCTCACGGGTCAGAGATGCATACAAATTGTACTCAAGGAATTCAGAACAAAGATTTAATGGATTGAGTCCCTGTTCAAAATGGGACTTTCATCAGCCTGTTCTAAATGATGTTTGTTTTGAGATTCTGGGCATTTTGCAAAACTGGGTGTCATATGATTAAACCCCTAGGAATACATCAAACGACAGCTGACATTTCATAGAATGGTCACTTAAAAGTGCACAAATAAGATTTTACCTTTACAATTATACTTAAAATTTGAAAGACGATTGGGAAACTTGTTTATTTCACAAATGTTGATTCATAAGTGTTTCAACTCATCTGTTTTCAATGAGAGGCAGAAGTTTCTCTCAAATTATCACAGTTTTGTATCCAGTGTTTCTGCAAACTCACATGTAATGCGCCTGCAGTTTGCAAGTCAATGTTAAGTCCCAGCTCCTCAAAGAATGCAGCGAGGTCATCGAGCATGTTTGTTTGTGGTGGTGGATGTCGGCGTAGTAAAGCTTGTTCACAGAATAAACCATAGATGATGTGTGCAACTGCCATGTTTGCCAGTAACATGAACTCTTCAATCAACCTAAAAAAAAGTGCAACATGTTTCAAGGTAATAAAAACGCCATGTGTAACGTAACATTGCCATTGATAAAAAGCAAGACTTCATACAAATACAAAATCCTCCTTTACAGCTGCGGGAGGAAGGAGGGCAAGGGAGTGAACATCAGATGAAACTGAGGAGAAAAAATATGCATGCTGTCACAGGCAAGTTGTGAATTGACTGGTTGAACAGCTACTCTTACAGACTGTATTTCAACTTCAGTAATTTTGAAAACATAAATTTCTAAACTAAGACAGAGAAAGTAAAAAATCATAGGTACAGGAGACGGAACTGACTGGTGAGTAACGGGTAAATAATTCATGTTTTCTATTTATCCCGGGTTTTTAGAGAGTTGTGCAAGAGCAAGGTAAAGTAGATAAAGTCACAGATGGTAAAGTAACTCTAAAGTATGAGTTAAGGTATGGCAGTGCAGCTTGATCAAGTAGAATGGTCATCTTGTAGCAGGTGGGAGTAGTGGATGCTTTTAGGTAGATGAGCCCCTGTGCAGAAACTGTTACCAGCTGTACAAGCTTGAGCTCCAGGTTTCAGAACTTGAGCAGCAGCTAGAGACACAGAGGTGCCAGAGGTACAGAACTACATGGACAGCACATTCAGAGATGCGCTCACCCTGTGCATTAGGGTAAGCAAGAAGGTAGGAATGGATGACTGCAAAAAAAAGACCAAGAGAAACAGGCAGATAAAGAAGGTTTTCTCAGTAGTCCTGCGGGTCATGAGACCACTATCTGTACTGGATATCAGCAATGTTAATGGATCTTTGAAGGAATGTAGCAAGAGCCAAACCAAGCCACTGGCACTATGGGTGGCAGCTGTACAGGAGAGGAGGAAGAAGAGCAAAGAGAAGTACTGACAGGGAATTCTTTAGTTAAGTGAACAGACAAGCGTGTTTGCAGCTGTCAATGTGATGGCAATCTGGTGCCAAGATGAAGAATTTCATGGAATGGCTGTACAATATTCTTCTTCTGGAGGACAAACAGCCAATGGTCATTGTCCATATTGGTACTAATGACATTGATAGGAAGGAAGATTTTATCTGCAGTCATCATTTAGGGAGCAGGTATAAAGTTGGCAAGCAGGACCTCTAAAGTAGTAATCTCCAGATTACTCTCAGTGAGCCACATACAAGTGAACAAAGAAACGGGAAGATACGACAGATGACTGCATGGCTTGAAATATGGTGCAGGAGGAAAAGCTTTAGACTCCTGAGATAATGGAACTGGGTCTGAGGAAGATGGCGTTTGTACATGCCAGTCATGTTGTACCTGAACAGAGACTGAACTGAATTACATGTGAGGCATTTTACTAAGTTCTATTAGCAAGAGTTTAAACAAACTCAGAAGATGTCTCCAAACTAGGATAGAATATTGGAAAGTAATATTAGGGTATGTGAAATACTCGTAGAGGCAGATAGCCCTAAAATAATGAGTCATAAGCAAATGGGTAGTGTTGGAATAAAGGAGGAAATAATAAAATGTAAATCAGGGTTACACTGCATGTGTGTGAATCCACATGGTTTAAGGCAGCACGGTGGCTCAGTAGTTAGCACTGCTGCCTCACAGTGCCAGGGACCTGGGTTCGATTTCAACCTCGGGTCACTGGGTGGAGTTTGCACATTCGCCCAGTGTCTGCACGGGTTTTCTGTGGGTGCTTCAGTTTCCTCCCACAGTCGAAAGATGTGCAAATTAAGTGGAATCGCCATGCGAAATTGCACACAGTGTCCAGAGATGTATATTAGACATGGGAAATGCAGGGTTACTGGGATGCGGGTGAGGTTGGTTCTGGATGGGATGCTCTTCAAGGGCCGGTTTGGACTCAATGGGTCAAAGGGCCTGCTTCCACACTGTAGGGGTTCTATGATAATGATAATTAACAAAACTGGGGGCAGGCAGTTTGTATTGAGGGATTAAGATCTAATGGAGACCTGACTTAAGGAAAGCCAGATCTGCATGTTAAATGTTCCTGTATACAAAGTGTTTAGAATGGTTAGGAAAGGAAAAAACAGAGGAGGGATGGAGTTTTTGGTGAAAGAGGATGTTTCTGAAGCCTCTAGGTCAGAATTGATTTGGCTGAAACTAAGGAATAGTAAGAGAGAAATTCATTGCTTAGTGAAATATTTAGACCACCAAATAGTTCGAGGGATAACAAGGAAATCTGCAAGGAAATGACAGAGAAGTGAAAACATCATCAAGAGTTATAATGGGAGGCTTGAATCAGCCAGACTTCTGACTGGGATAGCAGTAGTGTAAGGAACAACAAGGAACAAGTGTTCTTAGGTGCTGTTGAGAAGAATTTCCAAAAGCAATGTGTGTGCTGGCCAATAAGAAAGGATGCACTGTTAGGCCTGGTTTGTGGGAATGAGATGGGTGAAGTAGATCTAATGACAGTGGGAAAATATTTAGGGGACACTGATCATTGTCTCATAACGTTTAGAATGATGGTAGACAACTATGTGGGCAATCTAGGGTATGAATAATCAACTGGCACAGATTGGATTTCAATTAAGTAGAATGCTGGACCAGATAGACTAGAACCAAAGATGTGCAGGGAAAAACAACAGCTGAACAGGAGGAACAGGTAGGTTAAACAAGCTTCAAAGAGGAGATAGTTTGGACATGGTCAAGGGACATGCCCTCAAAAAGGAAAGGTAGTACAAACAAATACAGAGCTCCCCGGATGACAAAGGAAATAGAAATTAAAGAATAAAAAGTATCAGGTGGTTAACAAAGTTGAGAATCAAGCTTAATACAGGAAGTTTAGAAGGGTGGTGAAAAAGCAAACATGAAAAGGAAAGAGGGATGAAGAAAAAAGGCCGCATCTAACAAAGAGAAATCCTAAAGTCTTCTTAAGAGCATCGACAGTAAAAGGGTGGTAAAAGGACCAAAAACAAATCTACACAGAGGCAAGAGGGATGGCTAAGATGTTAAAGTAATACTTTGTATCTGTCTTTACTTAAGAGGCAAGTGTTGGCCAGGCCTTGATGACAGAAAAGGAAACTCAGTTACTTAAAGGGTTCAAAATGGATAAAGATGAAGTAGTTAAATTTGATAAGGTACCAGAACCAGATGAAACATATCCAAGGATATTTAAGGAAGTATGAGTGAAGATTGTAGAGAACTGGCAAAAATCTTTGCTCTTCTCTGGATTCAGCAATGATGGTGAAGGATTGCAGAATTACTAACATTATCCCTTTTGAAAAAAAAGGATTTAAAGATCAGCCCAGCAACTACAGACCAGTCAGTTTAACTTCGGTGATGGGAAACTTTGAGGAACAATTACTATGAAAAAAATGTGAACTGATTCTGAAGAGTCAGTAGAATTTGTTAAGGAAAAATTATATTCAACTACCACTTCAAAAATGAGGCAAAGTTACTTGGCACACAAACCCATTTTAAGTAAGCTATATTCCGGAATGATTCCTGCGTGTCTTCTTCTTCCTCCTTGCTCGATGGCTACTTGAAACTTCCCTGTAACTGCAGGGCAACCAGCTTCTGCAACCCGCCATCCAAGAGTCTCTTAGTTTCTCACACGGTTTACACTGACTCCGGCCATCCCTCAAGCTCAGAAACCTCAAACTCCAAATTAGATTTTGAGCAATAGGAGCCACTTCCTGCACATAAGCTCCCATATATGTCCCCATAAGGCACGTGCACTGAAGAGGTCTCAGAATTTTGTTTCAAAATATCCCCTTTATGTAGTTTGTTAGATTCTTACTGCTCACCATGTACATATAATAAATGGGAAAAGAATCTACAATATTGGTTGATGAGTTTTTATTCCGATAATAGGTAATCAACCTGAAACACTAAATACTTTCTCCTCTTGAAAGATGCTTCCTGATCTGCTGAGTCTTTCCAAAAGCTTCTGTTTTCCTTTCAGGTTTCTGGCAGTTGAATGTCTTGCTGAAAATTGCATTAGTGTCTTTTTTTAACCTTCTGCTACCTTATATAGTTCATTTTTAATGCTTACCACAGTCTGGCGAAATATGACTTTTCATATATTTATTTTGCTAAACTCAAGTTCATGTATTTCTTGCAGCTTAATACTGTAGGCTACCCTTCTGTCAAACAAACAGAAGCATTAAACATGTAATTATGGTCTTTCTTTGCCTTTGGAACTCGAACTCAAAAATATTTCAGATTGGTGAGAGAACAATCTTGAAATTATCACATCTTATGTCAATACTGGCAAGGTGAGCTCCCTGAGTGAAACCTGGCTTGACAGATCATACGTTTTACTTTTACAATTTGTCACTGAACATATTCGCAACAGGCTGCCAATATACTTTTAACAAAAGAACATCGACGTTTACTTTCCCACAACAAGACAAAAAACACAACTTGTCTCATTACAAGTCTCAGAAATAAAGATCTAACCCTTTTAGCTTCAGTGAGAACTTTAAGTACTCAAACCTCAGGAGAGTCACTCTGTTTCTACTTTAATGTTTCTTGTTCAATTGGCATGACTGTACTTGATTTTTTTCCAGCTAAACTCTGCTTTCACTTGATGCTATTTTATTTAATTAATGTCTCTTCATGAAATCCTTAAACAAATTGCAAACAAATTCCATATCATGTGCGATTCCTTATTTACTCTTCCATAGCATTTTGTTTCTGATGCTTTCCATTACCAACATTAAACCATTTAGAACTTCATTTTTCCTGGCCTGACTTTTCTGGAAACTGCTAAACTGCATTACTAGTCTTGCAGGATTTCCTTCCCTGCATGACCTGCATCCAATTGAATGGCACGGTGGCTCAGTGGTGAGCACTGCAGCCTCACAGCGCCAGGGGCCCGGGTTCGATTCCCGCCTCAGGCGACTGTCTGTGTGGAGTTTGCACATTCTCCCCGTGTCTGCGTGGGTTTCCTCCAGGTGTTCCGGTTTCCTCCCACAGTCCAAAGATGTGCAGGTTAGGTGGATCGGCCATGCTAAAATTGCCCATAGTGTTCAGGGGTGTGTGGGTTATGGGGGATGGGTCTGGGTGGGATGCTTCAAGGGGCGGTGTGGACTTGTTGGGCCGAAGGGCCTGTTTCCACACTGTAGGGAATCTAATCTAATCTAAAGCTATGCACAAACTGCTATTCTGAATGGCTCTTCATCAGAGAGGGGGATGGGGAGAGGGTTCTGGAATAAATAGGGAGAGGGGGTGGGCAGACCGAAGATGGAGAGAAAAGAAGGTAGGTGGAGAGGGGAGTATAGGTGGGGAGGTAGGGAGGGGATAGGTCAGTCCAGGCAAGACGGACAGGTCAAGGAGGCGGGATGAGGTTAGTAGGTAGGAAATGGAAGTGCGGCTTGAGGTGGGAGAAAGGGATGGGTACCCGCATGGGCCCAAGCTATGCCTGCCTCTTTGTAGGTTTGGTGGAACAGTCCCTCTTCTGCACCTACACAGGCCTCAAACCCCACCTCTTCCTCCATTACATTGATGATTATATTGGCGCCGCCTCTTGCTCCCCAGAGGAGCTCGAACAGTTCATTCACTTCACCAACACCTTCCAGCCCAACCTCAAGTTCACCTGGGCCATCTCCAACACATCCCTCACCTTCCTGGACCTCTCAGTCTCCATCTCAGGTAACCAGCTAGAAACTGATGTCCATTTCAAGCTCACTGACTCCCACAGCTACCTACAATACACCTCCTCCCATCCACTCTCCTGCAAAAATTCCATCCCCTATTCCCAATTCCTCCGCCTCCACTGCATCTGCTCCCAGGATGAGGCATTGCACTCCCGCACATCCCAGATGTTCACGTTCTTCAAAAACCACAACTTTCCCCCTGCAGTGGTCGAGAACGCCCTTGACCGCGTCTCCCACATTTCCCGCAACACAGCCCTCACACCCCGCCCCCGCCACAACCACCCCCAGAGGATCCCCCTCGTTCTCACATACCACCCCATTAACCTCTGGATACAACGTATCATCCTCCGACACTTCCGCCATCTACAATCCGACACCACCACCCAAGACATTTTTCCATCCCCACCCTTGTCTGCCTTCCGGAGAGACCACTCTCTCCGTGACTCCCTTGTTCGCTCCACACTGCCCTCCAATCCCACCACACCTGGCACCTTCACCTGCAACCGCAGGAAATGCTACACTTGCCCCCACACCTCCTCCCTCACCCCTATCCCAGGCCCCAAAATGACTTTCCACATTAAGCAGAGGTTCACCTGCACATCTGCCAATGTGGTATATTGCATCCACTATACCCGGTGTGGCTTCCTCTACATTGGGGAAACCAAGCGGAGGCTTGGGGACCGCTTTGCAGAACACCTCCGCTTGGTTCGCAATAAACAACTGCACCTCCCAGTCGCAAACCATTTCCACTCCCCCTCCCATTCTTTAGATGACATGTCCATCATGGGCCTCCTGCACTGCCACAATGATGCCACCCGAAGGTTGCAGGAACAGCAACTCATATTCCGCTTGGGAACCCTGTAGCCCAATGGTATCAATGTGGACTTCACCAGCTTCAAAATCTCCCCTCCCCCACCGCATCCCAAAACCAGCCCAGTTCTTCCCCTCCCCCCACTGCATCACAAAACCAGCCCAGCCTGTCTCCGCCTCCCTAACCTGTTCCTCCTCTCACCCATCCCTTCCTCCCACCTCAAGCCGCACCTCCATTTCCTACCTACTAACCTCATCCCGCATCCTTGACCTGTCCGGCTTCCCTGGACTGACCTATCCCCTCCCTTCCTCCCCACCTATACTCTCCTCTCCACCTATCTTCTTTTCTCTCCATCTTCGGTCTGCCTCCCCCCTCTCCCTATTTATTCCAGAACCCTCTCCCCATCCCCCTCTCTGATGAAGGGTCTAGGCCCGAAACGTCAGCTTTTGTGCTCCTGAGATGCTGCTTGGCCTGCTGTGTTCATCCAGTTTCACACTTTGTTATCTTGGATTCTCCAGCATCTGCACTTCCCATTAATTCTGAATGGCTCTGTGTTTCTCCAAGAACTGGTCCCTGTCTCCCTCTGTTTTGGAACATGTTGTTTTGAGGAAGCACTTTTTTATCACCTTTCTCTACTCTTTGTTTTCTGAAGCACTGAACCGTCCAGCTCAAGGGCTATTTTTCAAAAGCCTCACTTCAATACACGTCAATACATTTCCACTCGGAAGTCAAACCTCAACTCATGGCTCAAGAAAATAAGTCAGTCCTTCTCTTCCTACTCCAAACAATATAGAAATTCAAATCAAATTCAATACATAGTTTTGCCCTCTTTCAAATTCAAGTTTCCAAATAAATATACATCAAAAAAACCTTCATCACAATCTCCTCTCTCTGATAATTGTGGAGACTTATTTGAATGAGATGCGGAAAATTTTCAAATTTCATTTGTTCAATATAGACCAGAAGAACTGAATGCGCTTTCATTTTCGGTCAGATCTCACAATAATAGGGATCTTAAAAGGACAAAATGTATGAGGAGGTATGGCTTTAGTAACTGAACAAATTAGGTTGAGAATAAAACTATGAAGGATGATGATAACATTAAATTTATACATATGGGTAACAATTGGTTTCATTTGTAAATTGTGCACAGACTTTTCTTCATGTCCCCATGCCTCTGGAATATTCAAAGGAGCCATCCTCAAATTTCCTACTTCTCATCTACTTCCTGCCTCTTGACGACATCATCCCAAAGGCATAAAATAAGTTCCATACGTACCCTGAAAATAAAAAGTTCTACCTGACCACTAACCCTCAGAAAATGTTCAAAGCTGTGCTGTTAAACGGCTTCTCTATCATTCAGTCTCACAAGTCAAAATTTTGTCCAGTTAAGCTACAGAAAGATCTAAACCATTCTTTTTGACTTCTCTCACAAAGTCCATTTCCCAACAACCAACTGTATCTCCCTATCCCCCATCACACTGAACCAAAATGTTGACAACTCTGTTATCCACAACCCTGATCTAAAATTCCAAGCTCAAATTCCCTCCATCATATGGTTCAACTATTGCTGAAACTCTAATTTATGCTCATGTTACTTTGAAACTCAAAGACTTCAATGCTATCCGAGACAGCCTCCCATAATCTACACTTATCCTAAGGTCAACTGTCCATATCCTGACACCAAATCTTATTTATCCATCACTCCTGT
Source organism: Stegostoma tigrinum (assembly GCF_030684315.1). Lineage (NCBI taxonomy): Eukaryota > Metazoa > Chordata > Chondrichthyes > Orectolobiformes > Stegostomatidae > Stegostoma > Stegostoma tigrinum. The sequence continues at coordinate 42,905,512 of NC_081367.1, forward strand.
GCCCACTAACCAGCACTGACTCCAGACTAGCTTCATCCCAATTTTAAAAGTCTCAACCTCATGTTCAAATTCTGACACAACCAAGGTCTACCTAACTTTGCAACCTCCTCCAATCCAATAACCCTCTGAGATCTGTGTACACCATTCTAATGTTATGTACATCCCCTGATTTTTATTGCTGAAGCATGTGCAGCCATACTTTCAGCTACCTGAACCTCCCTCCTCATTTAAGAGGCAGAGTATTTCATAGTGAGGCTTAAAAATAAGTTGTTTTAAAATACTCCTGTGAAGCAACTTGGCATGTTTTACAACGTAGCTTCTTGCCAATGATAAACCCAATGCCTATAGACACTATATATATATTCATGCATAGTCGGCAACACAAAGATTACGCTTACAGTGAAAACTAAAATACATTTTGCATTCATGAAGAAATAATTTGCATGTTATTCCTCAAGTAAACCTAATATCATTGTAATTTTTGAAAAAAAGGGATGTTATAAAATGAAAGAAAAAGATAAAAATGTTCAAATTATCGAACAAAAATATTCTACTAATAAGGTCCAAATTCTGTAATGATCTAACAACAGCATTACTTCAGAAACAAAACAAGTTGCTGGAAAAGCTCATAAGGTCTGTCTGTGAAGAAAAATCAGTTAACGTTTCGGGTCCGGTGACCCTTCCTCAGAATGCATAACTTCAGAATCATGGATCTTCCAAGGAAATGCAGCAGCATGTACCATGAACAGAAAAATAGTAAAGAAATGCAAGAATGCAAATGAAATACATTATTTTGTTGACATTTAACAACTGTTTCTCATAATATATTTAAAAATGCATATTGTACAAAATGCATTTTAAATGCATAGTTATCGTGTATGCAGAACTTTCTTAGCTCATGTGAGACTAGATGGAAAGACGCAGTAATGTTCTAAAAACAGGAACCATTGCAATACATTAACTAGTTTAAAAGATTTCTTTATAATGTTTGAAAGGTTGGGATCATGCAACATATGAATTCATTAAGAGTAGGCAGTATGCTATGATTTCGCTAGATGGCAGTAGCTAACTGACCACAGATACCAGAACTGATTGCCAGAATAGGCAAACTTTCATCCACACACATAAAACAATGCTTCATGAATCCAACATTCAAGGCAGAACAAAATGAAAGCAGCTGTTGACATATTGCTGCTGGAAATTGTACCATCAAGATGTAGATTTGTTTTAAGAAGAGGCATAAAAAGCCATACAATCTAGAAGAGCTGTAGATCTGATTTTACAAAAAAACTGTATAATACCAAACAATGTATTTCATATTATGTTAATTTATCTGGACCAGTAAACATTTTTAGGCACATAGATAAAACAAAAATTTGTGATAGATGGATTAAACTAAACTAACATTGCCAACTTTGCGCAATCAGAGGGAAAAGTCTCATTTTAAGTTAGCTTTATTTGCCTTTTCAATATATTTAGAATTATACAAAGGAGGTCCACAGCATCTCAAAGGGTTGCCTTTATATCCTTTCAAACACCCACACAGGCTTCAGGAATTCTCACCAGGTAGTTTATCACTTGAGGCTGTAGTTTCAAGACATTGTTGAGAAAACTGAAAAAGGTATATTAACTTCTTGCAAATTTATTTGAGTTTAGTTTCCAAGTTTTCTGTTGTTTGATTGTCTTCACATTCTATTGGCTTCTAGCATCTAACCTGCAAATTTGAGAAGAGCTCTTCAGCTGAAAATACTGATGCAGCAGTGTTATGTTCCACCTTTGCAACTGATCTGAGAATGGAGCATGTATTCTATATGCTCTCTGTTAAGCATACACAATTATTAGAGATTAATCGTTCAACTTAGGTAGCTAAACTGCACATGGAGTGAATAAGAGTTCCGATAAAAGCACCTAGAACGTGCACAGAGGCTGCCTTTTAATTACAATCGCAAGGAAAATGGTAAGAAAGCAGTTTAATATATTAACCATTACCTTTGTTCCTTTAAAAGGCCTATAACAGCTCATGGAGAAGGGGGCTTAATGGCAGAGTAGGAGGCCATTCAGACCTTAGAATCTATGTCAGCTCTCTGTACAGCAGCCCAGACAGTTCCATTTCCTTTCCCTATCCCAGTATTTCTATAAATTTATTTTCCTCAAATGTTCATCCAATTTCCGTGTGAAATCATTTGTGATTTTTGCTTCCTCAAACAATTCTAAATTATTATCACACACTGCACATGAGTTCTTCCTCACATCCTCCCTGCACCATTTGTCCAAAAATGTGTTCCTTAGTGCTTGTACTATCAGCTAATGGAAACAATATTTCCTTTGTTAACCTTATTTAAAACTGCCATACTTTTGTACACCAGCATCAGACATTCCTTCAATCTGTAAAATAAAATAAAGTCCTTTGATGCTAGAAATTGGAACTTTAAAAAAAGCAAGTGCTGGAAAAACTCAGCAGGTTGGCCTGCATGTGTGTCAAGAGAAAAAGAGCTGATGTTTTGATCCAGTATGATTTTTCTTTTGAAGTTGAGGGAAAGAAATACGGTGGGTCTTGTGCTGCTGAGAAAACAGGCAGGGTGAGGTAGAACAAAGGGAAGGTCAAGGCCATTTTTTTAAAGGGTGGGAGAATTAAAATAACAATGATGTCATGGGACAAAAAGGCAGGGGAGTGAAATTGGTTGTGGTAATGAAAAAAAAATTGGTCCAGACTAAGCGTTAATTGCAGAATAAAGGACAGCTATGTCTGAAAGCAGAAACATGAAATCAAGAAACTTTTCAGAAGGAAATTGAAGATGAAGGTCAGAGTTCATGGTCTGACACTGTCCAGCACAATGTTGAATCCACCAGTGCGTAAAGCGCCTAAAACTAAGATGAGATATTGTTCTTCAATCACGCACTGGGATTCACTTGAACATTGCAGCTGTCCTAGGACAAAATGTGAGACAGAGAGAACAAAGTTCTTAAATTGCCAACTTATTATGCCAAAGAACTGGAAGGTAAGGATTATGCTTGGGGGCTAAGTGAAGGTGTTCCACAAAGCTGTCAGTGCGTGTGTGTTTGGTGTCCCTAGCATAGAGGAGCAAAACAGTGTACTTAATTGAAATAAGAACAAATAAAGCACTACTTCACTTGGAAGGAATGTTTGGCTCCTGGACAATGATGAGAGAGGACATAAAATGTGTTATACCTCCTGAAATAGTGTGGGAAGACTGCACAGCAATGGCATGAAGCATTGCCTTTCAAATTCTGTACTTCACAGCCTTATGAACTAAATGTTCAGTTCAATCATTTCAATGAACTCTGTTCTTCATTTTGACATTTTTTCAGCTCAGTACCTTGATTTCAAATTTTTGCTTTTTTTTTCCTGCCATTAACACTTTGGACCAATGCTTTGTTTCGTCTCCACAATCATTAACATTCCCATTGGGTTTTTGTTCTATGATATCTTTGTTATTTAATTTTTCCAACTTTTAACCTATCCCTGACCTTCCCTTTTGTTCTACCTCATGCTTTATTCTACAGCATAAGATGGCATAGAAGATCATACAATCCCTACAGTGTGGAAACAGGCCCTTCAGCCCAACAAGTCCACACCGACCCTTGGAGCATCCCACCCAGACCCATCCCCCTATCACCCACCTAAGCTACATATCCCTGAACACTATGGGATATTTAGCGTGGCCAATCCACTTATCCTGCACATCTCTGGAGGAAATTGGAGTACCCAGAGGAAACCCATGCAGACATGGGGAGAACGTGCAAACTCCACATGGACAGTTGCCCGAGGATGGAATCGAACCCAGGTCCAAGGCGCTGTGAAGAAGCAGTGCTAACCACTGAGCCACTGTGCCGCCGACTTGTGCCTTGTCGATAATGGGCAGGCTTTGGGAGGCAGAAGGTGAGTTACTTGCTGCTAGTCTCTGACCTGCTCTTATAGTCACTGTGTTTATGTGCCGACCCCAATTGAGTTTCCCCAAGAAAGTCGATATTGGGGCTTTCTCAATGCTAACAACATTGAATCTGAAGGACATTAGATTGTCTCTTATTGGATATGGTCATTAACTGGCATTTGTGAGGTGTGAATGTTACTTACCACTTGTGAGCCCAAGCCTGGGCATTGTCCAGATCTTGTTACATTTCAACATGGACTACACTCAGAATCTGAGGAGTTGCAAATGATGTTGAACATTGTGCAGTCATCGGTGCATGTCCCCACTTTCAACTTTATGATGGAGGGAAGGTCATTGATGCAACAGCTGAAGATAGTTGGGCCTGGGACATTATCCTGAGGAATTCCTGCAGATGTGTCCTGGAATTGAGATGATTGACCTCCAACTACCACAACCTTCTTCCTATGCGCCAGGTATGACTCCAACCAATGAAGATTTTGTCCACAATACCCATTGATTCCAGTTTTGCTCAGACTGTTTGATGCCATGCACAGTTAAATGCAACCTTGATGTTAAGGGCTGTCACTCTCACCTTAGTCTGGAATTCAGCTCTTTTATCCATCTTTGAACCAAGGTTGTAATGAAGTCAGAAGCTCAGTAGCCCTGGTGGAACCTGAACTGGGCTTCATTGAACAGATTATTTCGGAGCTTGTGTGCTGCTTGATAGCATGGGTTGAGAGGGTTGAGTGTATTAAGATCCTGGGAGTGATAATAACCAACAACCTGTCCTGGACCGCCTATGTAGATGTGATGGTCAAGAAGGCACAACAATGCCTCTTCCTCCTCAGGAGATTTGGCATGTCCGTAAAGACCCTCATCAATTTTTACAGATGCACAACTGGAAGCATACTGTCTGGGTGCATAACTGCCTGGTATGGCAACTGCTCTGTCCAAGAACATAAGAAACTGCAGAAGGTGGTGTGCATAGCCCAGATCATCACTGAAGCTAATCTTCCATCCATGGACTTCACTTACACATCTCATTGCTATGGAAAGACTGCCAACATAATCAAAGGCCCATTCCATCCTGGTAATGCTCTTGTCACAACCTTTTCTGTCAGGCAGAAGATACAGAAGCTTGAATACACACATCAGCAGCTTCAGGAACAGCTTCTTCCCTGCCATTATTAGACTGATGAATGGTCTCTCTAACTTCAAATAATGCTCATTTTCTAAATGTTGATCTTGCCTCAAGTAGTTCTGCGCAATGTAACCTGTATACCTTACTCTGTCCAAGTTTTTCCACCTTACAATCTGTATGTCCTTGAGTACGACAATCTGCTAGTACTGCTCGCAAACAAAGCATTTCACCGTACTTAGAGACATGTGACAATAAATCAAACGAAATCAAATCAAATGTCCTGTTGCAGTCAAAAGGTGTCATTCTCACTGTTAGCAAAGACTTTGTATTAACATCATCAGTAAATTTTCAAATGGTATTCCATATTCCAACATTCAAGTCACTATATATATCAAGAACTTACTTGTACAACTAGCTTAATTCAGCACTCAATTGTAGTCTGGTACTTTTAAATCCAAATTACAATACGATTCAGTTAAATTCTACTTCATTCATAAACATCAGCTTTGCAGACCAGCGAAACACAATTATGCAATTATTTGTTGAACAAATTTGGAAAGAAAACTTATAATACACTAACAAAATGGAACCCACTGTAGGTGGGTTGTTTAAAATTGCCCTCCACACTTCAGGAATTACAGCTTTACTGTAACAGAAAAATAACATTTTTTTGTGCCTTAAATGGGATAATGCTTTTATTCTTATAAAACAGCATATTATTCAACTTGCAGCAAATGCCACCATGCCAGAACAGTTTGTTAGGACTCACACACTGTTACAGATGTAAAGCAATATTAAAATGCTTGATGTTTCCAAGCTGAGAGTTGGATGACGAGTATATTTCAATCTGCAAAGTTGCTAACTTCCCCAAATAAATTAAACTTGCAGCAATTTCACATTGTCCTTACTTGTAGCAATTAGATTTGCTGACTATAACAAAACAATCTGGTTAAATTTGATTATGGCAGCACCATTATATGTATGTTACATGGTACACTGTTTCTGTTCTTATAAAACAATTATCAAATCATAGAATCATAAATCATAGAATCCCTACAGTATGGAAACAAATCCTTTGGCCCAACAAGTCTATACTGCCTGTCAGAGCATACCACCCAGATCCATCCCCCTAATCTACACATCCTTGAACACTATGGGAAATTTAGCATGGTCAATCTACCTAACCGGCACATCTGAGCCTGTGCCGATTATCACACCCTAACAAACTTAATAAAACAAGCTTTCTGTCCTTATTTGGTCAGTATCACTCTATTCCCTTTCTATTCATGTAACCATCCAGATGCTTCTTAAATGCCACCGATGTGCCCAATTCCACCATCTCTTCTGGCAGTGCATTCCGGGCCTCTACCACTCTCTGCATGAAAATCTTCACTCGCAATCTCCCTTAAACTTGCCTCCTCTCACCTTGAACCTGTGCTCCCTTGTAATTGAAACTTCAACCCTGGGAAAAAGCCTCTGACTATCCACCTTCTCTGTGGCTCTCATAATTGTGTAGGCCTCAATCAAGTCTCCTCTCAGTTGTTGTCTTTCAAGTGAAAACAACAATCATCTTTTTATCCTTTCCTCATAGCCAATGCCCTCCAGACCAGGCAATATCCTCATGAACCTTCTCTGTACTCTCTCCAAAGCTTCCACATCCTTCTGGTAATATGGGACCAAAACTGCATACAATACTCCGAGTGCAGCCTAACAAGGGTTTTATATTGCTGCAACCTGGCTTGCCAACTCTTGTACTCCATGCCGCAGCCGATGAAGGCAAGCATGCCATATGTCTTCTTAACCACCTTGGCCACCTGAGTTTACAAAGTGGCTTTATGCCATTCCCTGTAATAACTTAACACATGACATCGAGTATTGTTCAAATTTGCACTTTAATTCCTCATGTATGGCAGCAACAGAGCGTTGTCTGGAATAGCAAGTTGATTATTTGGTAAACTTTTGACATTAATTATAAATCTATGGTACATTATTGGTTAACTGGTACAGAAACATCTATTGCTTATTGCATTCTAACAAGATCCACGTAGCTTCTTGGACATAGAACTTCAAACGGGGAGTTCAAAATTTGAAGCATATTTTTAAGGTGAGAAGAGAAAGAGTTAAAGGGGACCTGAGTGGCAACATTTTCACACAGGTTCATATGTGGATTGAATTGCTAGAGGAAGTGGTAAATGCAGATAATAGTTACAATATTTAAAAGACATTGGATAGGTAGATGAATAGGAAAGGTTTATTGGGATATGGGCCAAATGCAGGTAACTGGGATTAATTTAGTTTGGGAAACTTGGCCAGCATAGACGAGTTGGGCCGAAGGGGTTGTTTCCGTGTTGTATGACTCTATGACTCAACATCAGCTTTTATTAGCCACAAGACAGGTAGTGTTCTACTCGTTTCCCTTGAGATTAGATAAAATACACAATATGCATTTGTCACTCATGAATATATCTTAAACTTTTAGTTTATGCCTTTTATACATTCAATAGTACATTTTACTATAGATTCTTTTCATCTTATATGGGTTATACTATGATATGAAGATACTGTTCTGTTAAAAAGTCATCCACTTGAAACATTAACTCTGTTTTTGATATAGAGTATTTCCACTATTTCCTATTTTAATTATAAAGTTAAGGTGATTCTTTTGGTTCCTTTTCACCATTGAAATTGTGTCAATAAAATTCAAATTATAATTATTGTCCTAATTTAACCTATACTTATCACAAATGCTTCTCACTTTTGTAACAACATTTGTATGTCTTTTCATTGCACTATATACTCTCAGTTGTTGCAGAACAGAAGATTCTGCAAACAGCCTAAAACATTCTATGAGAAAGGTACACAACATCTCAAAACAAAAATAAAATTAAGAAATGAACTGTTTCATTAGCAACAAAAGTTATTTTCATAGAACTACTGTCATAAGCCTAGCAAAGTTACATGAAAAATTATTTTTTGCACTAAGGAACAAAGATATATTTGGCAAAAGCGGTATCTATCTGTATTGCAGTTATAAGCATAGTTTTATTTGTCCTATGATTTCACTTTATCATTCTAAGAAACTCTTAGACAGAATTTGTAATTGAACTCATACACACAGATTTGTTAGATGTTGTGAGGACTGGGTCTTTTCAATTTTGTGTTTTAAAAACTGCAGATTGAAATTAGAAAGAACTGTTTTAAAAACCGGTGTTTGCAAGAGTGGCTGCAGTTTTGAAAGCAAGCAACCTGGTACCCATAGCAGGCATTGTCAACAACTGCTTGAACAAGCAGTAACCGCAGTTCAGATTGGGGAACATCTCGAGCTGAGGGTGTGTGCTGATGCAACTCTTGTTGGCAGTTAGAAGTTGATTGGTCTGTGGAAGAGTGACAGTTACATATAACAAAGACCTTTTGCTTACCAATAACTGAGTAATTGGTTGTCAGGTGGTGAGCAGCTTTGAACCAGAAACAAATTAGAGGCAGAGAGAAAGACAGAGGAAAATAAGTAGCCAGATCTTCTGCTAGCTTCCTGTTCTCTGCTGTCAAAAACTCAGTTTAAACCTGAAGAAAATCAGTTACTTTTCCTGCAGCAGTTGCTGTGAACTGTGACTTTTGAGTTGGTAAATCAGAGACATTTCCAAGTGAGTCAGCTACACTGTACTTACAAACCAGATGAGGCATCCAGAGAAAGACATCTGATCAACAAGGAGTCTAATCAGCTGAGGAAGGGAATAGCAGGGCGCGATTTAGAGCGCACTAACTCAGTGAGTCAAAACAAAGTAATAGTGGATGAATGTAATAGTTAACCATAAGATTCTTTAATCTCATGAAAGCCTATGTCAATATTCAAGTGATATTAATTTCTGGGAACCACAGAAAATTTCAGAAGTCACCCAGCTCTTGTGTGAAATATTCACTGACGATAACCATAACAGCTACTACACTGCAATGGAATGCAAAAATAGGCATATGTCTTCCAACTGCTTTCAATGAAATGTACCAATTACAATGGCAACCTGATGCATCAAAGGGAGTCTTTATTGGTATGTGCAATTAATGTGAAGGGCAAGCATAGAAAACAGTGGCACTGACATTCGTTTTGAAGTTTTTTTGCTTTGTAAGCAGGAATGAAATGAACTGAGCAGCAATTGTGGTCTCAAACAACATGCTTTTGTAAGTGAACAATATCTTGTCTACATCTATAATTTATTACAAAAAAGAACCATTTAGTCACTGACATAAAAATAAATGACAAAATTGAAATACCAATGGAGGCTCAAGTGTACTGTGTCGTAGATAATCATTAACATATATAGAATAGTTTGTGCCTTTTGCTGCCAAATCTACACACATCTTCTAAAAGTTTTGGCTTTGTACTAGATGCAAGCATAATAGTAGGACAGTTAAATACAGTGATATAAATCAACAGTTGTAGAAACAAAGAGATAACACGGTGTGAAGCTGGATGAACACAGCGGGCCAAGCAGCATCAGAGGAGCAGGAAAGCTTGATGTTTCGGGTCAGGACCCTTCTTGGCCTGCTGTGTTCAGCCAGCTTCACACCGTGTTATATCAGATTCTCCAGCATCGGCAGTTCCTACTATCTCTGTGACAGTTGTAGAAACAAGTTTTTTTTTTATTACAACTGTTTTAGCTTTCTTCTGCAAACTTGATATTTTCTTATTGTAAGAAAGTGTTTGTATTATTTTGTAAGCATCAAATTAACAAATTATTGATAGATTAAAAATAACTATTACTACAGAATTGATCAACTGTCTTTTCATATCTTCTAACATTCTTAACACAATGTTCTTAATATAAATTCAGTTACATTAAAACAATGTTGCAAAACAACTTATCTTTTTGTAAAATTCAACACCTCTACCCATTACTTTCATCTCAATTCGTAAACATACAAAAGATAAGCACGCTTTCAACTGTTCAATTAGCTTAACTCAGACATGTGGAAATTTAAATGTCATTTGAAGAGTTCTGCCTGAAGGCAAAATCTAATACATTAAAAGCTAAACTGGTAATAGTTGATAATGAAGTTCATTCCTAAGTGCAATGTTTATTAAAAATATTAAATTTCTCACATATTACACATGCACAACTTACATTTTCTGATGCTTCAAATTAGAGATTTACTCAAGTAATTTTATAGCTGCAATAAGCCAACCACTGAATAACTTACCAGACTAAATCGAATGGAGGAAAACACATTTTACTGGTAACAATGAATATAAACAGCTTGGCACAACAATGGAAAAAAATGGCATGCCTAGGATAGACTGAAACAGTCTGTTGACACCATTTATAGAAGAATGCACCAAAATGAAGTTTCAAAATACATTAAATTGAAGAAAAACTATGCTAATACTTCTCAGAATGTACACTGTACAATATCACTATAGCTTGGTATTGATAAGAATTAAGAAGCAAACATCACATACTTATACCAGAGTTACATATGATATCAGCTATTCAGAACTACTCCCACTGTACAGAAAAAATACTTACATCCATGTGCCACCAGTAAAGTATATTTTCTCACAGCACATTTGCTACTTAATCCTTTATTGTCGCTTTCTGAGATGTTCAGAAGGTCTTGACATTTTTATATTTTAAGCTTGCATGTCGGCTGTGCTTCATTTTTTTCAAGTATTTCACTTTCAACTCTAATTCACAAGGTTCACGGTTCAAGATACTACTTAAGCAAAAAACTCATGCCTGACACTCCAGTGCAGCACTGAGGGAATACTGCTGTTGGATGTTTTATTATTGTATCCCAACAGCAATGAACTAATTACTTACGAGCCAACTGTGTGGCTAAATGTTTCAGTGGGACACACGGTTGCACTCTAAAGTCAGATCATGTGTAACATTATAGCCAAGCAGTTTTCTTGCAAGAAAGATGGTAAAATGGAATAGTGACAAAAAAAATCGAAAATTTACAAGCTTAAAGTATAATTATTTTTAATATACAATAAGACAATTTGAAGACGTAACATGCTGGTACTGGTGAGTAAATCTAAAACATTTTAAATTAAGTTAACCATGTTTTTCTCTTGATAGATGCTGCTAGACCTACTGAGTTTCTCAAACATGAATGAGGCAAGCCTATTGACCACTTTGCAATAAGATTGAAAGATACAGTGTTATACAGAGATGGGAGCCCTATTCCACGACTCCAAGTGCTACAAATTTAACTGTTTTACCTAGTTCCTGATACGGCCAATTGAATGCTTTCTCTACATTAGACTTAGAATAAAAAGATCCGTCAACCAGGTTTCTTTAATATACACAAGATTAATGATTTACTCAAAAGAAAAACATTCCATGAAGATGCAGAATGGATAATGCACACAGTCATTATATTAATAAATATCTACCCTATAAATTACCCAAAAACATACACACCAGAATTGTTTTTTTGTAGAAAATTACTTTTGGTCAATAATGGTTTGTTCTTGAAAGGGGGAGAAAAATAGTTGTTGAATATTCAGATGGCTATCATCTGGTGTTGTGGTGCACATAGACAGGTCAGTATTCTGTTGTATTCTATACCAGTTGTCTTTGAACAGTTTGCTTAGGAAATATAGTGTTGACAAGTCTTACAGTTACTCTTCAAGAGGACAATCAATTTTCCAAAAAGAAACAAAGTCAACTGATAATCTCCTTTAGGTTGAAAAAAAATTCTGATTTTAAGAGTTATAAAGGTAAGACTAGCTCAATCATCATTCAAGAAGCTTTACACTGCCCAGGACAAAGTAGCGCACATGTTTTACACTTTATCCGTTCACATATTCACTCCCTTCACCATCAGTGCACACGAGCAACAACGTGTACCATCTATAAGAGACACTGCAGAAATTCACCAAAAGTCCTTAGACAGCAACTCCCATGTTCACAACAAAATCACGAAGGCAGCAGACACAATGGACCACCAGTAACCTAAGTCCCCTGCATGCCACTCACCATCCTAACTTGAAAATATGTTGCGGTTTTTTCACTGTCGCTGGATCAAAACACAGGAACTCTTTCCCTAATGGCAGAATGGGTCTACATAAACCAAATGGAATGCTGCAGTTTAAGAAAGCAGCTCAATACCACCTTCTCAAACCCAATGAAGAATGGGCTGGGTTAGCCCAACCAATCACATCCATATACCCCAAATGAAAGGAGGAATATGTTTGAAAGAAGGGTGTTAAATATTGTAATATGATCACAAAACTGTCACAGTGTATTGGACCATTCTGTCTGTTCTAGCTCTCCAAATGCGTATTGTGACTTAGAATGAATCTGGTCTTTTCCCATGAATCTTGTACTTTGAATCAATTCAAATAATTATCTAACAATGACTGAATGCCTCGATTGACCCTGTCTCCACTATACTTCCAGGCAATGCATTCCAGATTCTGAGTATTAACTGTGTTAAGTTTATTTTCCCACATTGTATTTGCTTTATTTGTGAACTTGTGTCGGGTCCTGACATTTTGTCATTTTCCCAGTGAACTATCGTTAGAGAGCAGTGGTCATGAGTCACCACAACGCAGGTATGGGAAGATGTTGAGAAGGAGGGACATTCGTTGTAACCTCAGCAAGTGCGGGAACTCAAACATGCTCATCTCAAATTAGCAGTCCAGCCAACTGAGTTAACTAGGGACCATTCCTCTGTTCTTCTTTCCATATTTCGCATCCACATATGCGGGCAGATGATGTCTAAGTTTAACATCTTATGTGAAAAGTATCACTTCTGCAGTGAAACTCTTATGTTTGCAGCTCATCATATAAATATATTTGACGGTTGCAAGGCTTAGAGGTCTCATAATCCAACCTGCTATACTGCCTCACTAAGGAACTGCTGAGGCTAGTATCATGTTGCACATGACTTGACTCCTTTGAATCTGGAATGAAAATATTTTTGGACTGGAAGCATGCCCGCACTCAACTTCCTTAGGAATCCATCTTAGACCCTTGCTTTTCTTAATGTATATTAATGATCTAGACCTTGGTGTACAGTGGGTAATTTTAGAGTTTATATACACTACAAAACTTGGCTGCAATGTAAATTGTGAGGAGTACAATAAGAACTTCAAAAGGATATTGACAATTTTGTGCAGCAGCAGATGATGTTCAAAGAGGAAGCGTGAGGTGATACACTCTCTACCAAATTGTAAGAAGTCCAGAAAAAAAAGAGTAGTACTCGAAAGGGTGTATGGGAAAACAGAGATCTGAGTATCTTTGTTCATGTGTCATTAAAGGTAGTAGGACAGTTGGAGAGAGAAGGTAATAAAAGTTAAAGTATCCTAGGCTTTATTAAGGAAGTTGTGGTGAGCTTGTCTAAGACACTAGTTAGCCTTCAGCTAGCGTATTGTGTACAGTTCCGGGTGCTAAAGGAAGGGCGTAAAAGCTTTGGAGGGAGTGCAAATTATATTTACAAGAATCGTTCTAGAGATGAAACACTTAATTTCACTTTAAAGAGGGTTAATTGGAGAAGGTGGGAATGTTTTCTTTGGAGAGGAGAAGGCGATGAGGAGATCTGAGAGAAGTTTTTAAAATCATGAGAGGTCTGGACAATATAGATTCGGACAGACAGTTACCACTCATAAAAAGAATCAAAAACAGGAGGACACAAGTTCAAAGATAGCAAGAACTGCCGATGCTGGAGTCAGAGATAACAGAGTGTGGAGCTGGATGAACACAGCGGACCAGGTAGCATCAGAAGAGCAGGAAAGCTGACGTTTCTGGTTGGGAGTCTTTTTCAGAAATGGGAAGGTGTAAGGGAGCTCAGAAATAAATAGAGAGGAGGACTGTGGCTGGTGAATGTAGGTGGGATGGTGATAGGTGAGTGCAGGTAGGGAGTGCTAAGGATTGGTCAATAAGGTGGGAGAGAAGATGGACAGGCTGTGTCAGTTCAAGGAGGCGGGGATGAGAGGGAGGGTTGGTCATGGGATGAGGCCAGGGGTGGGGATCTTCTGATGCTGCTGTGTTCCTCCAGCTCCCCTTAGTGTTAATTCTGACTCCAGCATTTGCAGTTCTTACTATCTCTCCCAAAATGTGGTGATTTATTTCCCTGTCTGGTGGTATTATCGCTGAACTGCTAATCCAGGATACCAGGTAATGTACTGGGGGCCCAGGTTCGAATGCTGCCACAGCAGATGCCCTTCAGGGAAAGAACCTGCCATTCTCACGTGCTCTGGCCTACATGTTACTTTAGACCCACAGCAATGTGGTTGACATTTAACTGCCCTCTGGATAATTAGGGATGGGCAATAATTGCTGGCCTAGCCAGTGAAGCCCTCATCCTGTGAATGAATAAATTTTTAAAAAGGCTGATTTCCAAATGTCTCTGCATTCCATTATTTGAGTGTTCAGAAATCATTCCTTGTCACTTACAGAATTTATATTTGCTGCCACCCCCTAGTTTTCTGGTGAAAATTACACCTGTATCAGCCACAGTACTATTCAGAATTATCACACTGAATAGTCTGTCAAAAACATGCATGCACCATAATCCTGTAGTAAAATTTGATCAAAACGTAGAAAGTTTAGCTGTTAAGTTTTCTTTTAAGGAGAAAACTCACCAATTGAAATTAAAAGAAAACATTTCAAATATATTTTACAAGAATTGGCCTGAAAGCTGTCAAAAGAATGAAACAGCAAATGTTTAAACAGGCCATTTCACAAAAACAGTAGTTTTAATTTGATGGCCGCTTTCTTGACTCACTATCATATAATTTAACTCCACAATTTTCATTGGGTAAGCAGTAACTTATTTTTGCACAAATGTGCAAGTGTCCGGCTTTTGAACTGGAAAAGAATCCTGGTTCTACATTGTTCTCTTGGTAATTCACCAGTGTGAAATCTACTGCAACTGTGGCAAAAAATGTAAAAATTAACATATCTGATTGAAAGTGCATTTTTCCTAGTGAAGACCACACTCCAATCACATTCTGCAGCTTAAAGAATGACCAGATTTTGCTGCAGCCTCTTTTATTATGGTTGAGGTAAAATGCGAAATGCGTCCTTCCCTGTCATTTTTATTGAGTACTTTACTGCTTTTCCTTCCATCAGCAAGGTGGCTTCATAGTGTTTTTGATAATAATTTAAAGGTTACTGATTGTTCTCTTTGAAAAAAAAATTAGGAAGAATTTCAATCTAACTCCAAATTTGTATACTACAAGCCTAACATTTGTGGTAGGTAAGTTACTTGAGAAGATTCTGAGGGATGATAATACATGCATTTGGAAAGACAGGGTTTGATGAGGAGCAGTCAGCATGGGTTCGTGCTTGGGAGATCAAGCCTCATAAATTTGTTAGCATTCTTTGGTGAAATGACTGGAAAGGTTGATGAAGGCAAGGAGGTTCAGTAAGGCCTTTGATAAGGTTCCACATGGCAGGCTGCTCATGAAAGTTAGAGTGCATGGAATATAGAGAGAGCTGGTGAATTCAATACATAATTGGCTTGATGGTAGGAAGCAGAGGGTAATAGTGGAAGGATGCTTGTCGGACTGGAGGCCTGTGACTAGTGGTGTGCCTCAGGAGCTGGTATTGGGCCCACTGACGTTTGTCATCAATATCAATGTTTTGGATGGGAATGTACAAGGCATGATTTGTAAGTTTGTGGATGACACTAAAATAGGTGGTATTGTGGATAGTAAGGAAGAATATCAGAAATTGCAGCAGGATCTTGATCTGCTAGGGAAGTCGGCCAAGAAATGGCAAATGGAATTTAATATAGATAAATGTGGGGTGTTGCATTTTGGAAAGGCAAATCAAGGTAGGAGTTTCATGGCAAACAGTAGGCCCTTAAGGAGTACAGTGGAACAGATGGAATTTGGAGTTCAGGTGCACAGTTTTCTAAAAGTAGAGTCACAGGTAGACAGGGCAGTAAAGTAGGCTTTTGGCAAAATGACCTCCGACAGTCAGGGTATTGAGTATAGAGACAAAAACAAAGTTGCTGAAAAAGCTCAGCAGGTCTGGCAGCATCTGTGGAGGAGGAAAAAAAGAGTTAACATTTCGGGTCCGGTGACCCTTCCTCAGTTCTGAGGAATGTGCTGTGAATGGAAGTGGTTAAAACAGGTGCATTAACAACATTTAAAAGGCATTCGGATGAATACATGGATAGGAAGGTTTAGAAGGATATGTGGGGAAATGGGGTTAGCATGCATGGACAGTTTAATTGGCATGGACCAGTTTGGGCTGAAGGACCTGTCTCCATGCTATAGGACTCTATGGCTAAGTCACATTTGTGGCTGTGTTTGTGATAAATATCTTTTATAAGGTTACTACTTTGTATACGTATCAAACTGTATGCAAATAATTTGTCATTTTTTAAAAAATCATGTTTGTGGGGTAAGAGTGTCACTGACTGGTCAGCATTTCTTGACCATCCCTAGTTGCCCCGAGAAGGTGGTAGTGAGCTGTCTTCTTGAACCAATGCAGTCCACCTGCTGTGGGTTGACCCACAATGCTATTAGGGAGGCAATTTCAGGAAATTGACCCAGTGACAGCAAAGGAATGGCAATATATTTCCAAGTCAGGATGGTGAGAGGCTTGGAGGGGATCTTGAAGGTATTGGTGTTCCCACGTGTTTGCTGCCCTTGTCCTTCTGGATGGAAGAGGTTGTGGGTTTGGAAGCTGCTGTCTGAGGCTCTTTGGTGAATTTCTGTAGTGCATCTCGTAACTAGTACACACTGTTGCTACTGAGTGTTGATGGTGGAAGGAGTGGATGCTTGGGAATGTAGTGCCAATCAAACATACTGCTTTGTCCTGGATGGTGTGAAGTTTTTCGAGTGTTATTGGAGTTGCATCCATCCAGGCAAGTGGGGAGTATTCCATGACACTCCTGACTTATGGCTGGACATGCTTTGATGAGGCAAGTGGTGAGTTATTTGTTGCAGAATTCCAAGACTCTTGTAGCCATGGCATTCATGTCGAAAGTCCAATTGAATTTCTGGTCAGTGGTAATCTCCAGGACGTTGGTAGTGGAGGTTTGGTGATGGTAACACCATTGAATGTCAAGAGGTGATGGTTAGATTATCTCTTGGCAGTGATAGTCATAGCCTGGCATTTGTGTGGCGTGAGTGTTACTTGCCACTCATCAGTTCAAGCCTGGATATTGTCCAGATATTTTTGCATTTGAACATGGGCTACGTCAGTATCTGAGGAGTTGCAAGTAGTACTGAACATTGTGCAAATCATCGGCAAACATCCTTACTTCTAACTTTATGATGGAAGGAAGATCCTGATGAAGCAGCTGAAGATGGTTGGGCTTAGGACACTACCCTGAAAAACTCCTGCAGAAATATCCTGGAGCTGGGATTTCTGACCTTCAACAACTACGACCATCTTCTTACGTGCCAGGTACGAACTCCAACCAGCAGGAAAAGTAGCCCCGATACCCACTGTTTCCAGTTTTGCTAGGGCTCCTTGATGCCACATTTGATCAAATGCAGCCTTGCTGAAAAATGCTGTCACTCTCATCTCACCTCTGGAATTCAGCCCTCTTGTCCCTGTTTGAATCAAGGCTGCAATGAGGTCAGGAGCTGAGTGCCCCTGGAGGAACCCAAACTGGGCATCACTGAGCAGATTATTGCTGAGTAAGTGCTGCTTGACAGCACTGCAGATGACGCCTTCCATCATTTGACTGATGATTTGAGAGTAGACTCATGTGGTGGTGGTTGGCTGGGTCTGATTTGTCCTGCTTTTTATGTACAGGACATATTTGGCTAATTTTCCACGTCCCAGGGTAGGTGCCATGTTGTAACAGTGCTGACTATGGGAGCAGCAAGTTTTGGAGCACAAGCCTTCAGTATTATTGCCAGAATGTTGTCAAGGCCCAAGGCCTTTACGTTATCCAGTAGCTCCAACCGTTTCTTAGTATCACTCAGAGTGAACTGAATTGGCTGAAGACTGGCATCTGTAATGCTGGGGACCACTGGAGAAGACGGAGATGGATCATTCACTCAGTACTTCTCATTGAAAATTACTGCAAAAGCTTCAGCCTTATCTGTTGCATTGCTGTGCTGGGCTCTTCCATCGTTGAGGATGGGAATACATGTGGAGCCTCCTCCTCCCACGAGTTGTTAAATTGTCCACCCACTATTCACGACTAGATATGGCAGTACTGCAGAGTTTAGAACTGATCCATTGGTTATAGGATTGCTGAGCTCTATCATTTGCTGCTTATATTGTTTGGCGTGCAAGTAGCCTTGTTTGATAGCTTCACCAGGTTGATATCTCATTTTCAGGCAGGCCCTCTTTCACTCTCCAATGAACCCTGGCTTGGTGGTAATGGTTGAGCAGGGGATATGCTAAGCCATGAGGGTGCAGATTGTGCTGGAGTGCAATGCTGCTGCTATAGATGTCCCATAGCACCTGATCGATGCCCAGTTTTGAGATGCTAGATCCACTTGAGGTTTGTCGGTGCCAGACAGTACAGTGGCAGTTATTCTCAATGTTAGAATAAGTATTCTCATTGATAGATTAAGTATTTTCTCTGTATCATGTTTAGGTGAAAAAGTGACATTTTTACTTCAGACAAACCATAGAAACAAACTTAACATGCAGTACTTGGGGATAACTTCCAATCATGCTCTCTACTTTATTAAAGTAGTCTTCACATTTTTCTATTAAGGCAAATTTTCTTACAGGCTACGTTCAAATCATTGTGATCTTATTCAAAGACACAGGTAATACCAGTTAGATGCTTCAAAAGGGAATAATGAAAGAATGATATTATTTTAAAAATAATTTTAAATACTAGTTTAACATGGAGTTTGCTGTGTTATTTTGTTTTGAAAATATGTTTAGCCTTACTTAACTGCTTGCTCAGACTTTCCAGTTGTTCAAGTTTGATGAAAGTTATATTTGATGCTCTGGCATCATGTTTCCAAAAAACACGATTATGTTCCTAAAAGCTGCATAAATGCATGGCCTCACAGCAATCCACATGTGCTGTGCAAGGAACAAACAAGCTCACACGCAAGTTCCCTTTCAGATACATGGATATGTGGCTGCACAGTATATTGAAGAGATACTGCAGTGCAACAAACTTGCCACCTTGTGCAAATGGAAGGGCGCACTTGCTTTACTGGCTTCTTAAATTGCAGGAGAGATTGTGTGAAGATCAATCATCCAAGAAATATTTTAAAGTTTACTTACTGTCATGGACAAATGACAAATACAGCTTGACATTAGTATCAATGAAGACACCACCTTCAAAGCTGAAAAGAGCTAAGAATAAGAATAATCTAAAAAGCAAAGTATCTTTTTAGGAAATTAGATACGATTCAAAACCATGACACATATGTCTTAAAAAAAACTTTTAAATTAGACCTGAACTCCACAGATCTCCAAAAGGAACGTCAGAAATTTTTAGTTTTAGAATGAGGTTTTTGACAGCGCTGATTTAATTGAGTATCGAACTGAGTTCATGGATCAATGAGATTTTTATGCTGATGAAACAGTTTCCATCACTGAAAAACCTATGTTTTTTTGGTGACTCTGCTGAGTGACTCCAAAATCTGCAGTAATTAAGAAATTCTTCCTCCTTGATGTGAATCCATGTTGTTAAACCTGTTTGGTGATCACTCAAGATGCAAATTAGATAAATCCAAAAATGTAACTGGAGTCAAGAGTTCAAGTCTAGCAAAGGAAATGTGCACAGCTCAGTTTATGTTGTACAATTTCAGAAGGGAAAGCATCTTTAATTTCATAAGCAACTGCACAAAATAGCATAATTTTTACAAAATGTGCTGTACAATTTTTTGAACACTTTCTGTATTCCCCTGTTGAATAAACTATAAAATTTGCATTATGCAAGGAAGAAATCTGTTGTTTGAGAAAAGCATTCCACTGAGTACTAACTTCTGAAAGAAGATGATAAATTATACAGATCAATCAAGTTGTCAGAAAACATTAGCACAAACAGAAGACTGCTTAAATGTTAATATCTTAGTTTCACAAATAAAATAGTTTGCTTGTAAATATTTTCCAATTATATTCTGTGAAGCAAAATTCATACACATAACTTGCTTGGATTGTCTACAAAATAAGAACAAAACTTGAAATGTTTCCTTTAGTGGGTATTTGACTATACACCTTATCATTAGATAGGTTGCCGTGGGAGAGATCTGAGTAGGTTCTGTTTTACCATGGTTATTTGAACACTTGCATGAAAGTGAGGGTTGTCATGGGGCTACTTATTTATCCAGTATACATAATTGATTCTTTACACTCCATTTGTTTCTTTGATGTCTTATTATATAACAAAAGGTTTTTTTTGCATTTTTTCTTATAAGTGTTTATGGAAGATTTTTAGTGTATTGAAGAGTAACAGTTATTTTAATAAGTGCTGATGAAGACATGCTGTGAATTTCAAAATCATTAATAAATCCTGCAGCTAGGGTTTTAAGTGAGGCGCGTAAAATAAATTCCACATCACTGATAGCTTGTTGAGAGCAGTTAAGTTTACATCATCAGCCAGTGGAAAATGAAAAATTTTAATGTTATTGAACTGGACTCAGCCTTAGTGTAGTTAGTTTAAGTGTTGTATGTGTAGTTACTTGGCTTAGTGGCTGTGCCCCAAGTGTAGTCTTGGCAAATTAGTAATTTAACTTCTACACCCAGTACCACTTTAAAATCAAAAAGAAGTATTTACAAGTTAAGTATTTACAATTTACAAGTAAACTAAGTGTTTTATTTCATAAACTTGATATATACATTTTTTGTGAATGAATATTGGAGAACAGTTCATGTTTTTGACAGAATATCATAAAACTGAACAGAATAACTTTTCTATTAATTGTACTGACATTCAAGCAAGATACTTATTTATGTTTCTCTGATTCTAAAATAATTCAGAACTCTTGGTAAACTGAATGTTGTTATTCCAATAGTTGCGTTTACATACCCTTCTAAAATTTGATAAAGAATGGAGTTCAACACTCTGACTTAGCAACACGTTTTCTTTCGTAATAGTGCAAGCATTTCTTGCAATTGACTGAGTTTTACAGGACAGCGAACTCCACTAAGTATTCTACAGATTAGATATTCCCAGTTGACGATAGTCTAGAGGAATTGAGCTTCACTTCACGTATCCAGACATAGATTATTGAAATTGCATCCACAACTCTGCCTTGCTACCCTTTTCAATGAATGCAGAAATTGAGTTTACAAGCACTCTTCATTTTGCTCAGAGAATAGTTAATCTAGACTTAGTCTGGGAGTAGAGCACAATCCATCATTCCATATTCACACTACGCAAAAATTGCTTCAGCTTCCTCATGTTCTTCCTCTAACAAAGATGTCTATTTCTTCTTCATTCAATTAAGTCTCTAGCAACAAATATCAGGTGTTTGTTGAGTACTGGCTTGAGGAGACAAATAGTAATATCACTTTGCTTATGTTTATAACAATATTAATTTCCATTTGATATACAATAACTTTGACATAAAATAGCCAAAATTATTTGCTACTCAGGAGCAAGGCACCCACAATGGAAGAGATATGTTTGAAGATATTTTCAGAATCAGGGAGATGGCAAGGCAGAGAGATTTAAGAAGGGCATTCTAAAATAGAGGCGACAGTGTTTTAAAAATGAAGGAAGACTGAATGCATCAGGAATGCTTGGGAAGTTGTGTAAGGGTAGCATTAGCTAGCAACTCATTAGCCACTTCTAGCCACCGTATTTACATATTGTTTGTTTGTTTTTAGCATTAGCTATCCTTGATCCTGATTCTCCTTCATCTTAGAATTAAACGAACAGTTGATACCACAACACATTTATAACATTTTTTATTTACTCCTGGAAGGTGGATGTTACTGGCTGATCAGCATTTATTGCCTGTCGCTAGCTGCTCTTGAGAGGTGGTGATGAGCTTCCTTTTTAAGCCACTGCAGTCCAAATGCCAGAGGTGGACCCACAATGCCTTTAGGGAGGAAGTGCAGGAGTTTGAGCCAGTGACAGTGAAAGAACGATGATAGATTTCCAAGTCAGGATGAACAGTTGCTTTGAGGGGACACAGAATCATCAAATTTTACAGTGCAGAAGGAGGCCATTTGACTTATTGTGTCTGTATCAGCTCCTGAAAGAAGTGGCCAGCTAATCTCATTCCCCAGCCCGATCTTTGTAGCCCTCTAAATTCATCACTTTCAAATATACATCCAGCTCTTTTTAAACCTCCTGTAGAATCCACCCCCACCACTATCTCAGGCAGAGTATTCCAAATCCTAACAATTCTGAGTAAAGAAATTTCTCCTCATCTCTCTCCAAGCTCTTGCTGACAATGCCGAAACTGCGACGGCTACTTACTAACATACCAACTAATGGCAACAGAGTATCTATCTTTACCCTACAAAATGGTTCATAATTTTGAACACTTCAACAAGGTCACCACCTAACCTTCTCTGCTCCAAGGAGAATGAGCCGAATTTCTCTAATTGAATCATTCCTTGTATCTAAAATCCCTCATTCCCGGTATCATTCTACTACTCTGCAGGTGGTGGTGTAGCCATCTATCCCTTGTCCTTCGAGGTGGAACTGGTAGATCTTTGGTGAATTTCAGCAGTTCATCTTGTAAATGGTACACACTGCCGCTACTGATCATCAGTGGTGGAGGGAGTGGATGCTTGTGAATGTGGTACCAATCAAATGGGCTGCTTTGATCTAGATGGTGTTAAGCTTAAGTGTTGTTGGATCTGCACTCATCCAGGCAAGTGAGTTTTTTGAAAAGGTGACTGCAGGCAAATGTGGATTCTCTTCCCAAAGCCCATTTTGGAGATTACATCCATCACGTTGGTGTACAATATTCTGTCAAAGCCTCCTCTTAGTCCAGGGTGAGGAGAAAAGTTTCCATACCTATCATCAAATAACAAGGTGTAGAGCTGGATGAACACAGCAGGCCAAGCAGCATCAGAGGTGCAAGAAAGCTGACGTTTCGGTTCGTTTCTGAAGAAAGGTCTTGACCCAAAACGAGCCAAAGCTCTACACCTTGTTATCTCAGATTCTTCAGCATCGCAGTTCCTACTATCTCTATAACAATTTCATCCCTATCATTAGCAATCTTATCCCTGAGTAGCACAAGGCTATCAGAGATTTCCTTGCCCCCTACAGCAGAAATTTGGTCAGGGTTTTTGTTAAATTCATTAATGGGATGTGGGATTGATTGGTTCAGTTAGCACGTATTGCCCATCTCTGGGTACTTTGAGAAAGTGACGGTGAGCAGCCTTCTTGAACTGACTTAATCCATTTGATGCAGGTAGACCCACAATACCATTTGGGAAAAAATTCCAGGATTACAAACCAGTGACAGTGAAAGAGGAGTGATATTTTCAAGTCAGGATGGTGAGTAACTTGGAGGGGATCTTGCAAGTGGTAGTGTTCCCATGTATCTTCTGCTCTTCTCTTTCCAGATGGATGTGGTCATGAATTTGTCGGGTACTGTCTGAGCACCCTTGGTGAATTTCTGCAGTACATCCAAAATATGGTACACACTTCCGCTGCTAAGTGTCGGTGGTAGATGGAGTAAATGCTTGTGAATGTGCTGCCAAACAAGTGAGCTACTTTATCCAGGATGGTGTCATACTTCGTGAGTATGACACATCTCACTTGGATAGCATCTGGAAATTAAGCCCTACTCTTCCTGTTGTCATCACAAAGTTAAAAATTTTAAAAGGCATGAAAGATTTTACCAATTTACCTGCCTTTTAAGAGCCAGGTTGATAGAAAGCCTGTATCAGCTTTCAGCGCTGAACAAGAATTGCCATATTTTACAAGTAATTCGAACCTAGCTACAGGTAAACAATTCATGAATACTCTACCCAACTCTGTAACATGCCCATATGAAGATCCAACTTCCACAGCTCAGCAAATTATAATTCTTTCAGGACATGTCATAAGAGTTTCATTTTAACTGCCCACTAAGGTTAGTGTAATATTTGAAGACCCTTAGAAGTTTTTAATATTATTGAAAAAAGGGCACATTTTGTTGAACTTTTCTCATCTTCCACCCAGAATACAAATTCAAGGGAATAACCAACATTTATAATGCAAGGCAGAACAGTACTGAACAGCTGGAAAGAGGACTCTACTTGATAGAGGCACTGCCATGGCAAATGCACCTACCAATGCTGGCTGACAATTAATCGCCAGATTTTGGTGAGTTTTAAACCAGGCAGGTTGACTTTGTTTGCTCAGGGCATTGTTCTGAGAATTGAACTGGCAAATGGCTGCCACCTATTCATTGATTTGAAACAACTGCAGTGTGTGTGCATCTTTTTTCTGTCAGTAGAGAACAGAGCCCTGGGCTCTAAGACACGTAGCTGACAATACAGCGAAGTGTACCACACCACAAGCTCTTTCGACAATCCTAAACTGGTGGTCAGCATAATACTTCACATATCAGGATCATCCAGCAAATGTTCCTCAATTGCAGCATCATATTTTATGTTTGACACTGTATAGGAAGTACTGCACAGGCAGGCTGTTTGGGTATGGTCAGTACTTTGCTCGCTGAAAACAGCCAAAGGAACATTTTGATATGATCTGCTAGTCTTTGGGACTTATGATTCACATACCTGGAAATACCTCACAATATCACAAATTTATATATAATATTATTCATTTGTTTGACAAGCAGAATCTTAATACAGGTAAAAAGAAAACAGGAATGTAAGGCATATATGAAGAACAGTAACTGCTTGGAGGTTGGGGTTAGGGTCAATGATATGTTAAAGGAGTGGAATACACCACTAAATCCTGGGGATTGTCCCAGTCAAGATGAGAATGCGAAACAGACTCTCTTCCTTCGTGTGCCAGAGCAAAATTGTAAAAAATTACACTGGAACTCTCAAAACTTTCTACAACCAATACAAGATGTGAAAGCTCTTCAGTATTGGCAGATTGGCTGAATTTAGCAGCAGTGAAAATGCTGCTGACTGAGAGTGGAGCCTTCAGGGAGTACAAGATGGCATATGATTACACATTTTCAAATGAATTCACACACATAAATCTCTTGACATATTTACTCCCTTAGTAATGTTACTCTCCCTGATAATGAGCCTTCCTTAGGTTCCCAACTAGTGTACTTTCCTGGCTGACCACTTTTATTCCAATCTAAATTCAAATTTCTGAAAATCTCCGTCACACATATTCTGCCCTACCCTATATTCCATTCCTCCAACAATCAGCCATGATGACATATTTAGTGATCAGTTCCTTGTTTACCAGCATCTTAAACCTAAAAGTCTTGTCCTTGTCTTTTAATCAGTCCATTGGCTTGATCCACTGATTTCACTAGTCCTATAATTCCCTCATTTGCCAAAGAATGTACGTTACATTGTCTCAAGCATTCTATGTATCATTTCCTTTCTTTGTTCGATTGTAATGACCAAAACCTTTCCTTCTCCAAAAACCTTAGGTCACCTTTTCCATAATCAATCTTTCTGACATGTTTGTGTTTCTTAAACTTATTAGTAAAGGTCTTTGGGGTGTTTTTGTGCTGAAGATGAAAATTGTTGTTTTCAGAAGGTAAACACATGAAGAGTAACACAACTTTTGACAATGACATTGTCTATTTTCTTTTCAATAGACCATTTTTATGAACTGTAGGAGAAATAACTGCAATATTTATTTAGGAAATTGTGACCTAATATATAAATAATAAGGTCCGAGCTTATATATTTGGTAATACTGTCTAAGTCACATGGCATCAAATTCAAATTCAAGAAACAATGGAAAGTACCATACCAAAGAATTAAGGATTTAAATGCATTGGAGGTATGTTAGAGGAGGTTTATTAGAACATGGATGTCTTGCCTGAAGTGCACAAGATCTTGGATGGTCTTAACAAGGTGCATGTGGAAAGGATATTTCCCCTCGTAAGTCAGTTTAGAACTATGGGGCATTGTGACAGAGATGAGAATTTTTTTCTCTCAGAGGGTTGTGAGACTTTGGAACTTGCTGCCTCAGAAAGTAGTGGAAGCAGGGTCAATGAATACTTTTAAGGCAGAGGTGGATTGATTCTCATAGACAGGGGAATCCAGAGTTACTGAGGATAGATCAGAATGTGGAATTTGAAAAACAAACAGATTGGCGATGATTTGATTGAATGCCAGACCTGACTTGAGGGGCTGAATGGTCTACTTTTGCTTTTTCATATGTTCCTAAGAATTGGCACCGTAACCATTCAAATACTTCTGAACTGCATACTAAACTTCTAGAGATTGATAAAATGTAATATCCAAGTTTCTGACAAACATGTACTGCAACATTAGAAGAGTTAGTCAATGTCCTAATATGGAGCTACATCCAATTTTCTGAACAGCAACATTTTATTCTGACACGGAAAATTAGCTGAGAACACAATCAAACTGTATATTTCATGGAAAGGATATTCTATTTTAGGATAATGTTTTAATATTCAAAGCCAAAATACAATTAGGTATCTCATTTAAGTCCCAATTTATGAAACCAATGTGCCACATCTGATTACAGAACATTGCTGATCACAGATGAAATGTTTTCCTTTCAGAATTGTGGACAGTACTAAGCCAAAGATAACAAAGTTCTAACAGAGTTTTTCTTTACTTGCTGAAAGGTTTCCACAGCACAATGACAACCACATTGTAGGTGTTTAACCTTTTTAAGTACCTTTTACAGCAATTTTAAAATTGCATTAATACTGCCAATATGTGGTATGAGTACAATTTTTGTCTAGTTCATTACTTCAGATATCAGAACAGTATCTTATTACTGATTATCTAAATAGTACATCGCTACAAGCTATGGTTCTTGTAATACTGCAGAACAGTTGAGTTTGAATGATGACATGCGTCACAGAACTATAATTAGATTAGTTTAACTCAAACCATTGCTTCGAATAAATCAAAAGATATCAGACAATGCCTAAAAATTCAGGCATATTTTGGCCTTTATCTCGCTGTGAACAATGAACTAATAATTGACAAAGATTTAATCATTTCTGCTCCTACTCTTATTTTGTCATTTTGAATTATTTTATTTTATCTTCCCATGATAAGCACTATTCAAAGTTAAGAAATGGTTTTGATGGCAAAACTCAATGATAGGGATTAAAGTTGAGCAAATTGATAAGAGCTTGCCAAAGTTGTTTTTAACAATAGAAAAATGTTTAAAAGGTTCTTTTATCAAAAGTACGTAACAGTTTATAACACAAAATAAAACAAAACACATAAATTATATTACACAATACAGGAACTATTGGAATAAACTCATAACTAACATCAGAAAGATTCAATCATTTTACAGAACCAATAACATTAAAGGCAATCAAATTTCAGTTTAGGGTCACTCCTATCCAACATTAAAGATATTTAATATTGAAGATATTTAGTATGCTTGCCTTTATTGGCCAGTGCTTTAAGTATAAGAGTTGGGAGGTCAGGTTGCAGCAGTAGAGACCATTGTTTAGGCCACCTTTGGAATACTGCAGCCAATTCTGGTTTCTCTGCTATAGGATGTTGTGAAACTTGAAAGTTTTCAAAAAGATTTATAACACTGTTGCCGGGGTTGGAGGGTTTGAGCTACAGGGAGACGTTGAATAGGCTAAAGCTATTTTCCCTGGAAGTTCGGTGGCTGAGGGGTGACCTTATAGAGGTTTATAAAATCATGAGTGGGTTGGGTAAATAGGCAAGGTATTTTCCCCAGTGTGGGAAGCCCAAACCCAGAGGCCATAGGTTGAAGGTGAGAAGGGAAAGATTTAAAAGAGACCTAAGGGGCAACTTCTTCATGCAGAAGGTGGTGTATCGACTGAGCTGCCAGAAGAAGTGGCAGAGGCTGGTACATTTGCAACATTTAAAAGGCATATGGAAGGGTATATGAATAGGAAGGGTTTATGGCAAATGGGACTAGATTTACTAGGATATCTGGTCAACATGAATGATTTGGACCGACATTCTGTTACTATGCTGTACAACTCCATGACTCTATCTATTTCTTGAACCCGTGTCAAGATCCTCTCTCTGCACTGTAAAACCCAATTCATCTCAAACATCTTAGCAATGATGTCCCTGAGTATTTGCTGTTATGAAGCAACAGTTGCATGATTTCTTGGAAATGCTATGTTTAGTGCACTGTCCCAAATTACTTTCTCACCTTTTTCAAAGAAAGCAGATGTGACATTTACAGAACACAAGAAACGGTTCCAATTATCCTCCATATTAGAAGCTAAGGGTTTATAAATAATAACTAATTGTGAACCTTCATCACACTTCTCCATAGAAAAAGAAGTACTTTTAAGAGGCATTTTCCTTTCCTATCATAAGTTTCTCGTTACTATTTTCAGTTTTGCTTATGCAGATTTCACATTAACAGTAACAATATATTTACAGTAAATACACTAAGACTTTCCATAACTACCACATTCTGTACAAGCTTCAATCATGACATTTATTTTATTCCATTCTCCGTGTTTCTAGGTTTGGGTCAATCTAGAACAAAAAGTAAAAACTGAAAGATCTGTGGATGTTGTAAATCAGAAACAAAAACAGAAGTTGCTGATAAAGCTCAGTGGGTCTTGCAGCATTTGTGAGGAGAAATCAAAGTTAACGCTTCGGGTCCAGTGACCCTTCCTCAGGACAAACGGTAATGGCTTTAGGCAAACAGGTGACAGATTTAAAAGAGAGATAGGAGGAATTACTTCTCTCAAAGGGTTGTGAATCTGTGGAATTTGCTATCCTAGATTGCAGTGGACGATAGGATGCTTAATAAATTTAAGGAGGAATTGACAGATTCTTAAATTGATAATGAGTTAAAAGGTTATGGGAAATGGGCAGGAAGTGGAGTTGAGGCCAAAATGAGCATATTAAATGGCAAAGCAAGTGCAAAGAGCTGAATTGCCTACTGCGGCTCCTAGTTCTTATGTTAGGCCATGGGACCATAACATATAGAGCAGAATTAGGCCACTTGTTCCATCCAGTCTGCTCCACCATTCAGTCATGGCTGATATGATTTTCTCGACCCCATTCTCCTGCCTCCTCCCTGTAACCATTGATCACTTTTCTAATCAAGACCCAATCTATCTCTATTTTAAATAGACTCAATGATTTGGCATCTACAGCCTTCTGTAGCAATGAATTCCACAGATTCATCATCCTCAGGCTGAAGAACCTCCTTCTCAGCTCAGTTGAGAAGCATGGCCCCTTCATCTGAGGCTGTGCCCTTGGGTCCTAGTTTCTCCTGCTAGTGGAAACATCTTCCCAACATGCACTCTATCCAGCGGTCTCAGTATTCTAAAAGTATCAGTGACATGCTTTATGTTGCCTGGTCTGGAGTGAAGGCCTTATGAAGAAAGGCTGAGGGACTTGGGTCTGTTCTCATTGGAGAGAAGAAGGCTAAAAGGGGATTTACTAGAGACATACAAGATGATCAGAGGATTAGATAGGGTGGACAGTGACAATCTTTTTCCGAGGATGATGACGTCGGCTTGTACGAGGGGGCATAGCTACAAATTGTGGGGTGATAGATTTAAGACAGATGTCAGAGGCAGGTTCTTTACTCAGAGAGCGATAAGGGCATGGAACGCCCTGCCTGCCAATGTAGTTAACTCAGCCACGTTAGGGGCATCTAAACAGTCCTTGGTTAAGCATATGGATGATGATGGGATCGTGTGGGGGGGTGGGCTTAGATTAGTTCACAGGTCAGTGCAACATCAAGGGGCGAAGTGCCTGTTCTGTGCTGTATTTTTCTATGTTCTATGTTCTTACTTGCTCTTGATAAAGCATACACTGATAATGAATCTTCCTGCAACATGAATTATATTCCAATTATATAGCTGTAGCATGTAATTTCAATTTTAATTTTGCATCAACAAAGTCACGTTTAGCTAATTTAAAGACCAAATTGTCTCTTTGTAACTGATCAAACAATTTGTTCAAGTGTTGTAACTGTTCCCAGGTTTGGTTTTGTAAATAGGGCTTACAAAAGCTTTCTTTGGCCGTCTCAGTCAATATCCTTCTAATAAATTTAATAACCTAACGTATACGCAATTGTAATAATATATCAAGTTTCAGTACTATGATAAATGGTGATCTCCAGCTACTGTGACTCTATTCAACAAAGTAATTTTCCCGTACTTAACATCCTTCCCGACTTGGGCTAACTTCTCGCGCTTCAGTCAGCAAATATGTTATTTTATGAATAATCCTGGCTTATATTAACATTAAGAATAACCAAAAATGTTTTTCCTGGTCTTTTTACACAAAATGATTCATTAATTTTGATGGAATTAGACAGGAGCTTGCAGGGGCTGACTGGTGTAGTTTGTTTGCAGGCAAAGGAACCTCTGGCAAGTGGGAGGTCTCTAAAAGTGTGATAGCTAGAGTTCAAGGTCTATATGTTCCTGTGAGGGTGAAGGGCAAGGTTGGCAGGAGTAGGGAACCCTGGATGACAAGAGATATTGATGTTTTAACCAGAAAAATGGAGGCATTGTTCAGAAACAGGCAGCTGGGATCAACAGAATCTCTGGAGGTATCTGGGAATACAGGAGTCTACTAAAGAAGGGAATCAGGAGGACAAAAACGGGGCTCTCAGATTTAGCTGAGAAGATTAGGGTGAATCCAAAGAGATTCTTTAAGTATATTAAAGGAAAAAGAGAGAATAGGACCCGTCAAGGACGAAAGTGGACATGTATGTGTGGAACCGCAGTAGATGGGTGAGGTCTTCTATGAATATTTCTTCTCTGTGTTTACTGTGGAGAAAGACATGAAGACAAGGGAACTTGGGGAGGTTAGTGGCGATATCCTGGGGGCTGTCCATATCACAGTAGAAGTGTTAGAAGTATTAAAATGCATGAAGGTGAATAAATTTCCTGGTCTTGGTCAGATATATCCAAGAATGCTGAAAGAGGCTAGAGAAGAAAGTGTGGGGGCCTTGGCTGATATATTTGCATCATCGTTAGCCATTGGTGAGGTCCCAAAAGACTGGATGGAATCAAATGTTGTGCCCTTATTCAAGAAGGGCTGCAAAGAAAAACCTGGGCATGATGGTAGGAAGCAGACAGTAAAAGTGGAAGATGCTTGTCAGGCTGGAGGCCTGTAACTAATGCTATGTCTCAGGGGTTGGTGCTGGGCCCATCGCTGTTTGTTATCAATATCTATGATTTAGATGAGAATGTACAAGGCATCTTTAGTAAATTTGCAGATGACACCAAAATAGGCAGTATTATGGAGCGTCAGGAAGGTTATCAGAAATTGCAGCAGGATCTTGATCAACCGGGAAACTGAGCCAAGAAATGGCAAATGGAATATAATACAGATAAGTATGAAGTGTTACATTTTGGAACGTCAAATCAAGGTAAGGGTTTCATGTTGAATGGTAGGGCCTTAAGGAGTGTAGTGGAACAGAGGGACCTTGGAGATCAGTTGCATGGTTTTCTGAAAGTGAAGTCACAGATAGACAGGACAGTGAATTAGGTTTTTGGCACACTGGCCTTCATCAGTCATGGCGCTTAGTACAGATGTCGGGAAGTTATGTTGCAGCTGTACAGAATGTTGGCGAGGCCGCACTTGGGAGTATTGTGTTCAATTTTGGTCACCTTGCTATAGGAAGGATGTTATTAAACTGGAAAGTGTGCAGATATTGCAAGCACTCAAGGGACTGAGTTATAGGGAGAGGTTGGACAAGCTAGGGCTTTTTTCTTTAGAGCACAGGAGACTGAAGGGAAATTGTACAGAAGTGTATAA
This sequence comes from Stegostoma tigrinum, assembly GCF_030684315.1. Lineage (NCBI taxonomy): Eukaryota > Metazoa > Chordata > Chondrichthyes > Orectolobiformes > Stegostomatidae > Stegostoma > Stegostoma tigrinum. The sequence continues at coordinate 42,937,272 of NC_081367.1, forward strand.
GATCATGAGTGTCATAGATAATGTGAATGCACTCAGTCTTTTTCCTGGGTTTGGGGAATCAAGGATGAGAGGGTATCAGTTTAAGGTAAGAGAGGAACAAATACATGGTAACCTGACGGGCAAGTTTTTTTTTACACAGAGGGTGATGCGCATATGGAATGAGCTGCTGATGGAAATGGCTGAGACAGGTACATTAACAACATATAAAAGGCATTTGGCCGAATAAATGGATAGGAAAGGTTTAGAAGGAAATGGGCCAAGTGCAGGGAAATAGGATTAGCGTGGATGGACATTTTGGTCAGCATGGATCAGTTTGGGCCGAAGGACCTGTCTCCATGCTGTAGGACTCTATGACTCTGTGACTTTATGAATCTGTTATAGTTTTCATAAGTTAGTTTGATAGCTTTCTAACCTTTTCAGCATTTCCATATTTCCTAATGTGATTTACTAAACTACAGACATTAGAATTTTCAATTTCATATTCATTCTCAAATAGTTCTGATACTTTTATCTCATGCCTTTCACCGTAAACACACTGCTGACTTGGCTATGTTCCCCATCACAGTACCACTTCAACTGACAATGAATTGATTTTTTTCACCTAAGTACTCACTATGCAGCATACACTGTTGAGTTTCTTTTAGATTTGATGAAGTTCAGTGAACCTTACATTTAATAGTTCCCCAGATATTGGTGACGACACTAACACCTTGTCTCCAGCTTCAAAATTATGAGTATTGACCTTTTCACCTGCTCCCTTGTTTATTGTGTACAGAGTACTCTTCAAACGCTTTCTGAACAACATGTGCACATCTGTTATTTTCTCTTGGAAATTTGACACATTGGTGAGAAATGTGTGTTGGTGTGTATATTTTTAATTAATTAATTTAAAGGGTTGTCTCATCTTATCACCACATACCAGTTCAAAAGGAGTGAATTCTGTGGACTCATTAGGAGTATCCCTAATGGCAAACAATAACAAGGGAATTCCTTTGCCACAATCATTAGGACATTCTTGACAAAAGCTCTAATCATAATTTTTAAATTCATCTTTGCATTGTTCTTCGAGATTGTGGATGATAATCTGACATGTCAATTAGTTTATTTGCAAACTATTCGTTATTTGAGTATTCCCAACAGAATGTTTAAACCTTTGAAAAACGTGACAATTTGATTTTTTTGAGTAACTGATATCTTGAACAAAAGAAAATAAACTAACTCTTCCACCCACTACATTTTTACTTAATTTTACTGAAAAAGCACTGCTTCAAGAAATCCAGTTGAAACATCCATAATTGTTAACATTACTGATTCCCATTCTTGGTTTCAGGTTAGGGTCCTACCAGCTAAATGGTATTTAAAAGCTTGTACCAGAATTAAAGGCACACATTTAATTAATGGTTGGGGTTTCCTAACATTTAACCTGTACTTGGAATTGTATGACAAAATTTAAGCACATAATTTTATACACATAATTTTAGGCAATAAAAATGGTTTAATACTTTAGCTTGTGTTTTCCTAACACGTGAATCAACATTGAAATCTGATGAACCTGTTGTGAAGTTTTGTTACAAGGTTCAAACAGAGCTATTCCCTGATGGACCACTGTCCATTACTCATTTGCACATATTTGAAGTGGTCTGCATTTCTTCAATAGCCTGGTGTCTTTCAAATAACACTTGGGTATTTCTTCTGATACAACTTGAGTAGGCTGTTTGATATAGCTCTCAACTCAGTATCTATCTGTTCCTTTTTCATGAAAGAAGTAAAATAAAAATGTTAGCCTCATTCTCTTTAAATGCCTCTTTTCTGTTGAAGTTTTTAAAAATAGTGTCAAAATGACTGAATTTACACATTGTATCCCTTTGCATAGCCTCTTGCTCTTGCTACCTAATCCTATGGGCCTGAGATCTGATCACAAATAATCCAGTACTCCTGCAGTGTTTCAGTTTCTTTTACTTACACTATTTGTTCCAATATCCTTGGTGATGTCAATATTTTTGAACCAAGAAGGTCATTTTCCAACATAAAATCAATTCCTTCCAAAAGGATTTGGACTATTCTAACAATAATTTCCTACCTTGTTAAGTCTATGTAATGGGATTGGATTATAAATTTGTTGTATTTCCCAATCTGATTACTGGACAGTGGAATTTAGAATTTTCAATTTCATATTCATTCTCAAACAGCTCTGATATGTTTATATCACCCCTTACTTCTTTCATCACGTACGATTTTTGCTTTCATTAGTGTCTCTGGAAGACATTATCATCAGTGGCTGACTTGCTCCAATACTTGTCAATTTATTTATTGGTTTGCCTCCTTGATGAGAAGAATAGGAAATACCTATCCTTTTGAAACAACATATTTAGCACCTTCAGTGGCCTAATTTTCGTCAGCAATAACCAAGGAAGAACTTTCTTGATAAAAAAAAGAAAGAACTGCAGTTGCTGTAAATCAGCAACAGAAACAGAAGTTGCTGGAAAAGCTCAGCAGGTTTGGCAGTATCTGTGAAGAGAAATCAAAGTTAACATTTCAAGGCTGGTGATCCTTCCTCAAGGACTTAATTATCTTTCACTTCCAAGGAAGTTCTCAGTGAGCATACTTCACCTGTAACTCTGTTTTCTCTGCAAGATGCTGCTGGACCTGCTGAGTTATTTCAGTAATTTCTGATTTTGTTTCTGAATTCCAGCATCAGCAGGTCTTTGCGTTTTTAGTGTTTAACATACTGCTACATATGTTCTGGGTCTGTCTGCCTTGAAGAAGGTCTGCTGCTCTCTAACAAGATGATTTCTGTTCTAATCCTTTTTCTCGTTCTCTGTCACTACTTTTGTCATTACTCCTGGTGTTTGACATGGTATTTGCCTGTTCTGAAGTCACTGAACCAGAAATGTTAACTCTGCTTTCTCTGCACATATGCTCAAGACCTGATGAGTTGTTCCAGCATTTTCTGATTTTGACCCTTCACCTGTTCTAGTGCTTATTTTGTTGCTCATTTGCTTTCCTGATGCACTAACATAACACTCCTGTTTAAGAAAGGAGGGAGGCAGAAGATGGGAAATTATAGGCTGGTTAGTATGAGCTTTATCATTGGTAAGATTTTCTAGTCCATTATTATGGATAAGATTACAGAGTACTTGGAGGTGCATGGTAAAATATAGTTGATAAATAAGCTTCAAAGGGAGGTCATCCCTGACAAATCTGTTAGAATTCTTTGATAAGGTAAAGAGCAAGTTAGACAAAGGACAGCCAGTGGATGTGATCTATTTGGATTTCCCAGGAGGCCCTGACAAGGTGATAAATAAGAGCCCATGATGTTAAGGGTAAGTGACTGGCATGGATAAAGAATTGGCTGACTGGCATAAGGCAGAAAGTGGGAATAAAGATGACAGCATTAACTAGTGGAATTTGCAGAGGTCATTTTTGAGACGATAATAGTACTTAACATACGTTAATGATCTGGACAAAGCAATTGAGGGTATTTTTGATACTTTTGCAGATAACCCAATGATAGGTGGACAGACAGGTAGTGCTAAGATCACGTGGAGGCTGCAAAAAGACTTGGGCAGGCTAGGAAAGTGGGTGAAGAAGTGGCAAATGGAATACAATGATGGTGGAGGTGTATGTGGTGGTGGTGGTGCGGGTGGGGGGGTGGGGGATTGTGAAGTTATGCACTTTGGTAGGAAGAACGGTGGCATTGAATATTTTGTAAATAGGGAAAGGATCCAAAATCTGAAGCACAAGGGACTTATGAGTGCTAGTTCAGGATTCTTAGGGTTAACATGCAGGTTCAGTTGTGAGTTAGGAGGGGAGATGTAATATTTCATTTTAACGGGTTAAACTACAAGAGCGAACAAGTACTGCTGACCGCATCTGTAATTTTGTGAGCAGTTTTGGGCCTTACATCTGAGGAAGAATGTGCTGGTTTTGGAGGAGGTTTACAAGAACGATCCTATGGATGAAGAATTTGTCATGACGGGAGTGGTTGAGGATGCTCAGTCTATACTTGATGAGTTCAGAAGGTTTAGAGGGGATCTAGTTGAAACTTACAGGCTACTGAGAGTGGACATGGAGAGAACATTTCCACTAGCAGGACAGTCCCGGTCCCAAGGGCATAGCTACAAGGTAAAGGGACAACACTTTAAAACAGAAATGAGGAGGAATTTCTTCAGCCAGTGTGTGGTAAATCTGTAGAAGGTCATGGAGGCCATGTTCTTGAATGTATTTTCGACAGAGATAGATGGGCTCTTAATTAGTAAGGGGATCAAAGATTACTGGGAGATGCCCTGCTCCAGTGGTCCCCAGCATTACAGATACCAGTCTTTAGTCAATTTGATTCACTCCACATGATAGCAAGAAACAGGTGGAGGCACAGAATACAACAAGCTATGACCCTGACAACATTCCAGCAATAGTACTGAAGACGTAATCCCAAGAACCTGTTGCTCCCCTAGGCAAGCTGTTCCGCGACAGTCACAACATTGGCACTTATCCTACAATGTGGAAAATTGCCCAGGTATGTCCTGCACATCAAAAGCAGGACAAATTCAACACAGCCAATTACACCCCATCAATCTACACTCAATCATCAGTAAAATGATGGAAGGTGTCATCAGTAGTGCTATCAAGCAGGTCAGCAATAACTTGCTCAGTGATGCCCAGTGTGGGTTCCACCAGGGCCACTCAGCTCCTGACCTCATTACAAGTGTGATTCAAACATGGGCAAAAGAGCTGATTTCCAAAGGTGAAATGAGACTGACAGCCCTTCACATCAAGGCTGCATTCAACCAAGTATGGCATTAAGGAGCCGTAGCAAAACCGGAAGCAATGGGTATTAAGGGCAAATCTTGGATGGTTGGAGTCATACTTGGCACATAGGAATATGATCCCAGTTCCTGGAGATCAGTCATCTCGGCTCCAGGCATCTCTGCAGGAGTTCCTCAATGTAGTGCCCTAGGCCTAACCACCTTCAGTTGCTTCTTCCATGATCTTCCCTCTGTCATAAAGTCAGAAGACTGCAAAACGTTCAGCACCATTCACCACCCCAGATACTGAAACAGTCCACACTCAAATGCAACACAATCTGGACAAATATCCAGGCTTGGGCTGATGACTGCCAAGTAAAATTCACACCAGACAAATGCCAATCTGTGACCATCATCAATAAGAAACAATATAACCACTGTCCCTTGACAAGCAATGATGTTATCATCACTGAATCTGTCACTATCTACATCCTTGGAATTACCACTGACTTGAATCTTAACTGGACCCACCACATAAACTGAGTGACTGCTAAAGCAGGCCAGAGACTAGGAATATTGTGACGAGTAACTCACTTCCTGACTCAATGAACAAAGAAAATTACAGCACAGGAACAGGCCCTTCGTCCCTCCAAGCCTGCACCAACATGCTGCTCATCACAACTAAAACCCTCTATTCTTCTGGCGACCGTATCCCTCCATTCCCATCCTATTCATGTAATTGTCAAGATGCCCTTTAAAAGTCACTACCGTATCTGCCTCCACTATCTTCCCCGGCAGTGAGTTCCAGGCACCCACCATTTTCTGTGTAAAAAAGCTCCATGTAAAAGACTCCTCAGAGAATGTCCAATAACAGCAAGGCACAAGTCAGGAGTGTGATGGGATACTGCACACTTGCCGGAATGGGTGCAGTTACAACAAAACACAAGAAGCTTGACACCATCCAGGAGAAAGCAGCTTTCTTGATGGCACCACTTCCACAAACACCCACTCCCACCACTACCAATACTCAGCAGCAGCACTGCAGAAATTTGCCAAAGTTCCTCAGAAAGCATCTTCTTAACCCAGGGCCACTTCCACCTCGAAGAACAAGGGCAGCCGATACATGGGAACACCACCAGCTGCAAGTTCCCCTCCAAGCCACTCACTTTCGTGACTTGGAAATATGTCACTGTTCCTACACTGTCACTGGGAAAATCCTGGAACATGCAATAACTGCTGGCCAGCCAGTGACGCTCATATTTCATAAATGGATAAAACCAAAGGGCAGAAGAATAGTGTTGAGAATCATATCAGCCATGACTGAATGGCAGAGCAGACTCAATGGGTCGGAAAGGTCTAATTCTGCTCCAGCATCTTATAGTCTTATGGCTTCAAATTATAAACACTTACAAGATACTGCTAAATCAAACTCCATCACATTAAAACTAAACTCGCTAAGTATCAGAGGTAACTTAACCATACACATATCAAAATATGGGATAAAAATCTAATTTAAATATTGAAAAAAATCCAATGTAAAATCCAATTTTACATTCGCTTTATTTATATTAAATATAACAAATCCAGTCTAACATCTTTGTTTACTGAAATAGCTCTGAAAGCTTGAATCACCATTATTTTGTCTTGCCCCTTCCAGGACACAAGTTACTTTGTGACTAGGAACCACAAGATTAAAATAAAAGTCTATTTATTCAATTATCTTTAAAGATTTTGTTTGGCAGATTTTTGTTCACTGAAGGTATCAAGGAAGGTACGTAAATGCAGTTACATGTATGTTGCAGGATTGTGCTTGTGGACAAAATAGAGCTGTTCCTTAAACTGGTCACTCTGTCTGAGAAGATCAAACACATTGTAAAGAAGACAATTATGTGCAGTCTGTTTTTTTCTCCACCTATACCACTTAATCTGAGCTTTTGCAATTTTTTAATATCAGATTTCCAACATGCACAGTATTTTGCTTTTATATTAGAGGACCAGGAATCACGGTCGTCAAGGATTCTGGTTATGGCTGAGTAAGATATCAGTAGATTTCGGATGAGATGATGGTTATGAAGGGTGGCCAATGATCAGCTAAATAGGCGGACGTTGAAATAGTTGAACCAAAACAGTAATTGCTGAAGAAACTCAGTTCGTCTGGATCTGAAATGTTGACTGTCTTTCTCTTCACAGATACTGCCAGGCCTGTTGAATTTTCCAGCGTTTCAGATTTCCAGTATCTGTAATTTTTCGTTTGTTGTTAAATGAAATAGTTGAGTCTGGAGGAGATAAATGCTTGACAGAATTTAAACAATCAGATGAGCTGAAGTAGGGGCAAGGCTGGATGGTGCAGTGGAGGTGGAAGTAGGTAGCAGAGATGCTACGGAATTCAAATCTCAGTTAGGGGTCAACTGAATGGAAAGATTGTGAAAAAAACGGTCAGTCTGGAGCAGGATTTTGATCCTGGCAAAACTATATTGTAATAACAATTGCAGTAAAACCTGGACTTCCAGCCCCAAACACCACTCCCTTTCAGAGATCAGCCTTCCAGGCTCAGATTCGCAGCACCCAAATATAAACTCTGTATATTTGAGGTGAATGTAAGTGCCAGTAACGATTCTCTTGATCAGACATTTCCTGTACAACACAATTTTTCCTGTAGTTTGATAGTTTAATTGTGTTTCCTGCATACTAAAAACAGTTTCCATACTTTTCTTAAGTTGTTTTCCAAATGTGTATATTGGAAAAAAGTTTGATCCAGGTTTAGAAATAACATGATTAGTTGTAATGTACACAAACATAAGATCTTCAATGGTATTACTCATTAACTTATAATAAAAGGAAATTTAAAGCTGTAAAATTCTTGACAGCATCTCTATCTTCGTTTATTGATCCATATGCAACTCGTAACTCATCTGTGGCCTTATTCAAAATTAGGAGACAAATTTTTTTTTTGAGTATGCAAAATAGTGGCTAAACTGTTAAGACTTCAGAAACTCACTCAATCAAACCCATTAGTAGCTAGGAACTGAACTGTATTCTAAAGGGTGATAGAGCAGAATTAAATGGGAACTGTCGACACAGCAACTTATTATGATAAAAGTTAAAAGAACTTCATGACCAAATGGTGCAGTAATGGGATGTACAATGTGAGCTGGAAGTACACGCCCTATGCAAAATTGCTTTATAGGTATGAATGATAATAGCAGTGATCTGAATTTCAAAGGAAGTGGCAAACGAATGGCATTTGCTGTTTGCAATGTTTACAGTGCCTCACAGATCTTTCATGGGCTTTTAAGGGGAAATTTATGATCAGTGGATATTTGAAACAACATGGCATCCGTTGGGAACTTGGGACATATATCAGCAGGAGGCAAAGTGTGTCTCCTCAACCAGATTAACAAATCCTCACTGAGACATGTGGGGTCATTTAGATATGCAAGTCAAAATATTTAAATCAAAGTAAAATTGTGTCCACAGTGTGGAGGAGTGGAGAATGAAAAATCAAACTGAATCGTAGGAGAAAGAAAAGGTAAAAATATACAGAGAGAGCTTCCTTTATGCTTTTTCTTTGCAGGCTGAGTGGTTTTCCACTGTACTGCTTCTGCATAAGCCATGTTTGCTTCTTCAGAAGTGAATCAGAACATTGTTGTCAAGCAGATTTCCTTTCCGTCAGAACCCATCAGCTCCATCGTGATCTTTCAGCTCCATCTTGCTAACGTACAGGGTGGCATGGTGGCTCAGTGCTTAGCATTGCTGCCTCATAGTGCCAGGGACCCATCTTCAGGCAACTGTCTTATGTGGAGTTTGCAACATTCTTCCTGTCTGCTTGGCTTTCCCCCAGGTGCTCTGGTTTACTCCCACAATCAAAAGATGTACAGGTTAGGTGGACTGGCCATGCTAAATTGCCCATAGTGTCCAGGGATGTGCAGACTAGGTTGATTAGCCATGGGAAATGTAGGGTTACAGGGATAGGATATGGGGGTGGGTCTGGGTGGGATGATCTTCGAAGGGGTCAGTGTGGACTTGATAGGCCTGCTTCCACACCGTAGGGATTCAATGATTCTATCATTTTTCTATAAAATCTAATCATTAAAATCTCAAGGAATGGAATTTGACACATTTTTAAGGCTAGATTGTGGTATAATTATCATGTATTACACTGTTAAAAATCACTGACGTTTGAATGCAAAAAAAAATTTTCTTCTACTTAACTCTGAATTCATGCCATTGTATTGATTTCAGTGACATATCTATCAGTGAAAACTGATATAGCATTTCCAGCAGAGAAATGGGCTATTTATGACAACAACAGGATTAGAGTGTTTCTGGGTTTAGCTGGAAACAGTTGTTGCCAGCGACTGTTGTCTGATTTACTCAGTGGGTGCTACTAACCTCACCATGATTATCTACACAAAATCTGGACCCAATACCTTTTCTCCCATATTCCAAATTGTAGTGCTCTTGTTGCAGTTGCAATTTGCAGAACACTGTCCAGGAATACTTTGTTCTCCACGATCATTGTTTGAATAGATGCCAGTTCACCACAGATTGACACCACAGAGTGACATTATGCATATTATGAAACCCAAAGAACTTTCAAACAGTAATTAACATAATGATCCAAAGTACTGCATGCATTTTTTTCTAGACACATTAACTACAAAAAACATACATAAACCGGCATTTCAAATATTACTGGAGAAATGCAGAAATAAATGTCTTTCGGGGTAAATTTTTAATAACTTCTTCAGCATTTGCATTTAATAGTTTTCCTGATTTGTCAGGAGCATGGCATTAAGAAATGGCATTAGATAAACTACGAAATCAAAGTGGTAACAAGAATTATACTTAGTTCTAGAAAAATTATTTTACTGGAATCTACATATTTAAAATAAAAACTCCAGCAAAGTGAAATAACACTGAGGGTGTGTTTTCCATAGTGAACACAGTTATGTTGTACTGTCTTGGCACACTATAAAACTGAACATAATTGTTGCCAAAGCTAGTTAACTAATGACTGGAAATATCAATTGTATTTCTAACACAGCAGTTGTTCTTGTTTTACAAAACTTGTGTCAGGTTTTTGTTTAAAAATTCCAAATCTTACACAGCTTTACAAATTTTCGGAAGGCACAAGTTTTCATACGATAAATCTACTCACATATTCTATATAATAGCTGGATTAAACATTTCCGTTTCAGGTAACAGGGAAGAAGCAAGGGAAGAGGCTATGGATACTCATCATTTTCTGCAGGAATGGACCACTATTTTTCAGCATCTGAAGCAGCTGTCAGTGTACTCAATTATAATTCTTGTGATAGTAGCCTGCTCTTGATGTAAAAACATCGGGGATTTTTGTTAACAAAGTGAGAAGCTGGATGAACTTCACAAGGGGATTTTTGTTAAACTGTCTTTTAAAAACAGGGCCTAAATTACTTAGTACATTTTCTGTCGTATGCACGGTTTATTTGTTTGTTCTGAAAAACATATGGCCAAGCTTATGACAAGGGAAAAGGGGCTGTTGCAACATATAGGGGCAGCACAGTGGCTCAATGGTTAGCACTGCAGCCTTACAGCGCCAGGGACTGGGGTTTGATTCCAGCCTTGGGGCGACTGTCTGTGCGGAGTTTGCACATTTTCCCCGTTTCTGCGTGGGTTTCCTCTGGGTGCTCCAGTTTCCTCCCATAGTCCAAAGATGTGCAGGCTAGCAGACTAAATTAATTGATTCATCTTTATCAAAGTTAATAAAATAACATAAAGTTTAAAAACTTATTACATTAGTGCATATTATAAGCACCCCTCAGAAAGAGGACAAATGCAAAATGTGACATGTTTACCTGCAGACTTAAATATTTTTTGTCAATTCATACCACCTGCTGTTTCAACTTATACAGCGTAGAGATTGAAAGCTGATTAAAACATGAATAAATACTGCTAGAAGCATTTCCAAAACGATTAACTTACTTATTGCTGTCCTTATATTGATAGATATAACATCCTTGAGGCATTCCTGTTTCTCTATCCAAGGTGAAAGCGATCTTCGACTGCAAAAGAGGGACACATTCAATGACACTGGATTAATGCTACAAATTAAAATAAAGGAATGCTTTTAGTTCTGATAGATGGCATAGCCACTCAGTGGTTAGCACTGTTGCCTCACAGTGTCAGGGACACAGATTCAATTCCAGCCTTGGGTAAATGTCTGTGTGGAGTTTGCACGTTCTCTCTCTGTGTCAGTGTGGACTTCTACCATGTGCTCTGGCTTCCTCCCATAGTCCAAAGGTGGATTGGTCATGGTAAAATGCCTGAGAGTACAGGGATGTGCAAGCTGGGTGGGTTAGCCATGGTAAATGTGAGGTTACAGGTATACAGTAGGAGTTTGGGTCTGGCTGGTATGGTCTTCGGAGGGCGAGTGCAGACTGGATGGGTCAAATGGCATTTTTCCACACTATAGGGATTCTATTCCATGAAATGTCAGGACACTACAACACAATTATAATTAAAAGAAGAGATAATCTAATGTTGCAGTCTTACTACTAGATTAAATGTTGTACAGTCTCCATCTACGAATGACAGTGGCTTGAACAAGATGTCAGAAAGGCAGAACCACTGAGACTAAATTTTTGATTTTTTTTTGCAACATTAAAGAGGTGCAAAAGGAGACATTCTCTGTTAAACCTGTCACACAAAATGCTTAGTTTCTTTTAAAAAAACTTACATTATTAAAATCTTGAACCAATGAGAGAATATTCTAGCAGAAAACTATTAATGATGAAGATCTCTAAGTAAGAGACACTACAGTACTGTACTTAATACTCCAGATGTGTTCTCACCAATATCCTGTATGACTGAAGCATGACCTCCCTCCTCTTGCATTCAACTCTCCTCACAATAAAACATAATTCTATTAACTTTCCTGATTACTTGCTGTACCAGCATACTAATCGGTGATTCATGCACTAGGACACCAAGATCTTTTTGCATCCTCTCACCATTTAGGTAATATCTTGCTTTTTATTCTTTCTACCAAAATGGACAATTTCACACTTTCTCACATTGTCCTTCATTTGCCAGATCTTTGCCTGCTCGCTTATAACCTACTTATATCCCATTCTACGTTCCTCATGACCGCTTAACAATTCACTTTTCCACCTATCTTTATGGTAAGTTCAGCTACCATACCTTTGGTCTCTTCGTCCACATCATTTATGCAAATTGCAATGAGTTGAGGTCCTGGCATTGACGCTTGTGGAACACCACTCATGATTTCCTGCCTGTCTGAAAAAGAGAAGTGCACCCCTATTCTCTGCTTCCTGCTACCCAGCCAATCTTCTATCAATGCCAAGGCGTTATCCCCTACACGAGCTTTTAATTTCTGCGAGAACCTTTGATGTGGCACCTGATCAAATGTCTTCTGGAAATCCAAGTACACTACATCCATGACTCTCTTAAATCTACAGTAACTACTTCAAAGACCTTGTTATAATGCCGTTAATAATAACTTCTAACATTTTCCTTTCCTCACCTGTTCAAAGGTAGCCTTCAGATTTTGGGAACTTCTCATACCTACACGAAACCATGGATAAATAGGCGATCCAGGCTTTATAAGGCTCTTGTAACAACATTTGCAGATTTCACAGCAAGAGATATCCTGTGCTTAAACTTTTGTTTATTCTTTCATGGGATGACAGCATAAGTGGTAGGCCAATTGCATAACTCTAGCTGCCTTTAAATGGAGATCATGACTCATTTTCTTGAACAACTACGGTCCGTTTGGTGCAAGTATACTGAGGGTGCTGTTAAGAAGTGAGTTCCAGTTTTTGACCCAACAAAAGTGAAGAACGACAATATAGATCTAAAACTTCCGAGAACACTCCCAATGAGGTTTGCAACTCTATGGTTGCCTTCCCTCCATCTATTCCGACATCACTTCATGCCCCTCTGTTCTAAACATTAAAAATGTGGATGACAAGTTATTAATTTGAGAGTAGTAAATGAACAAACAAAGCAGAATGGAAAACCAGTTAACTATTCATCCTACTTTGTATTCCTATCTAAATTTTGAACAATATTCTAGCTGGTTTTGTTGGTGCTGCAAATATAAGGCATTTGAGATCAAGCAACACTTTAATGTCCGAGTAGTCAGTTGAGTATGCAAGTGAAAAGGCTCTCTGCTGACAAATTTTATTCAAGCCAAGTTGCATTATTATTTGAGAATAATGCCGTAAATTAAGTAAAAGAGTAATGTTCACACCCCCTTCATATCAATATCAAATTTATATGAATGAAATGTAGTCACATCCCTCTTCCCACTGTTGCATTTAGTTCTCAACAGACTACACACAAGTATATTCCAAATGTTGAGAATCTTTATATACATCAGTGTCACAAGTCACAAGGTAGTATAGGAAGTCAAAAGTTCTGTTTGGAAATAGATAAGACTATTCTTACATGAAGACCACAAATGATTGATAAGTCTATATTGTGCTGGAGAAAAACAGCATTATTGGAAGTAATTTGGATTAGATGCTGCTGATTGGGAGCATTGGTAAACGAAGTCAGCTGTCATCTTTGCCTACCTAGAACAACAGCTCTTCAAATTCAATTGATTATCAATTATAACAAAGTTTGTTTTAACCAGCACCTTATGAACTGGCTGGCATTCTTGATAAACTGGCAAAAATTGCAAAGATCAGAAATTCACTGTATCATTGCTATCTCCATGATGTCCGAGTAGTCAGTTGAGTTTGCAAGTGAAAAGGCTCTCTGCTGACAAATTTTATTCAAGCCAAGTTGAGATTTATGCTGTAAATTAAGTAAAAGAGTAATGTTCACACCCCCTTCATTGTATTTCTTTTACTTAGTGTGTGTCTTTACATTGATTATGCAGACCTCTTGATCAACCAGAATTTTGGATCAGCCAGCATGCTCCTGGTCTCATATGTGCCAGTTAACAAAATGTTTGCTGTACTTTGATGATCACTGTCAGACAGAAATGCATTTCTTTTTCTTTCAGCAAAAATAACTGGCTTTCATCCAAATTTTCAATACCTTCCACCTGCATCGAGGAAAAATAAATTACCTACCCTCAACTAAAACACACATTGATTTTGCTGAATAATCTATCTTCATTTAAGTTTCAATACAGAAAAAAGGATGCACAATTTGAGGAATAAACAGTGGACAGAGAGTGCAGAGCAAATCCAACTCTTTGCTGACGTGCATAGCATGTGTTGTTTTCAATGCAAACAGATAAAAGATAATCTCAGCATTTACGACCAGTTAAGTTTAATTCTGTTGTAGGACAAATTTTTAGAAACAATAATTCAGAACAAAACTAACCTTCACACGGACAAGAACAGCCAACATGGATAACCGTGAGATACAGATAATGCTGTTGATGTGGTATATATGGCCTTCCATAAAGCACCAGATGCAGTACTGCACAAAAGACTTTTGAGCAAACTTATAGCTAATGGAATGACAAGATCCAAACAAACATGGATATGCAACTATTTGAAAGAATGATACAGAATGTTGGTGAATAGATATGTTTAGTCTGGAAGAAGGCTCTTCTGTGGTCAATAATATAACTCTTGCACTTTTTGACAAGTATTAATGACCTTGGCCTTGACATACAGGGCATAAGTTTAAAATTCATAGGTGATGTAAAATTTAAAACCACTGTAAACTGAGAGGAGGATAATGCAGATCTTCAGAAAGACACAACCAAGTCATTGAAATGGAGAGGGTGCAGCTACTTTGAGTGATTCTTCTTGATAGCAAGTCCAGAATTGAGGAGAGAGAACGGAACAGATTCATGAGAATGGTTCCATGAATGAGGATCTTCAGTTATGAAGATAGATTTCAGAAGCTAAGTCTCTTTTATCAGGAGGAGATGGCTGAAACGAAATTTGACAGAAGTATTCAAGCAGCATGAGGGGTCTTGACAGAGTAGATAGGAAGAAACTGTTCGCATCATGAGAGGGTCAAGAAAGATAGGACAGAGTTAAAGTAATCAGCAAAGTTTTATTATCTCATAAACAGCTAGAATGATATCAAAATGTTTTGGTGCTGACATCTTTTACTAGCTTAAAATAGCCACTTAAATTCTGTGGAAATTTCAGAAATCATTCCTCCAAACCACTCAGCGTTTCAGAACATATTTAATATGACCTGGAAATCAGAATGAAGATATATACAGAAAAAATTTACAGAACCCCAATAAAAATTGAATAGATTTAAGATTTCATATAGTTTGTTTTTTAATCAAGGACTTCATTCTAAAATTCCTATATTTTCTTCCATGAATTGGATCCTTCTCAGCACACAAAAGACAAATCTGGATACGCAAAACATTTTCAGAATTACAATGAAAGTCCATGTGATCTTGCAGCATCAACTATTATTTCTTTTCATGTTGTGAAAAAAGGTCTTTAAAACTTAAAATTGCAACTCAAAAATTAACAAAATTTGAACTTTAAAATTATGCATCAAGTGTAAACAAAATCTGTCATATTAAGTAATGTGGTTAATTATTAACCCTGCATTTTCTGTATGTATTCAAGACTTGAAAGTTCAAACTTGAATAACCTCATACACCTTAATTACATATAGTATCATAATTCAATTTGACTTGCATTTCACTGCAAAAACATATTCCTGCTAAGTGCATTGTAGCTTTGTCAGTAAAGCCACTTATTTTGTCTATTCCTTGATAGAAGAGTTTCCGATAATTTTCCTCAGAAGATAGTCTGAACAATAACTAAAAGTAACCTAAATTTTTCAACTGTCACCTTTAAGAAAACTACTAAAAGGAATATAAAAATAAATATTCAAGTCATAAACTTGTTAATGAACAGTTTGTACTATTTATTTCAATTGAATTGGGCATACTACAGCCTGGTCAAGGCTTTATTTCCTGTAGCATTGCAGATCTGAGATGTGTTTGAGTGACGCAGTTTCATTACCTGGAAATAATGGCACCCCAGTTAGTTCTCATGACCACATTGCTCTGTGTTGCGTTGAACAAAAGCTTCAACATTTCTGATTATCTCTACATAATCTAATGCTTGGCTAAACCACAAAACGTTAAGTTATCAATCAGCCAAAGATCAAAACAACTGCCAATATAATGTTAGAAAAGCAAAAGCTATTGTGGTAAACTTTAATATAATTACGTTAGGAAATTTACAACATGACCAAAAGCCATTGCTTCATTATTTAAAACCTTCATCCTTTGAGTTACTGGGAAACCACCATTTCTTGGCAATGGGTAGACTGAGGTGCCAAAATCAATTTTATTCTTTTGAAAACAAGACAAAATAGCCATTCACATCAGGGCATTACTCAGAGTGGTATTGTTTGAGCTATTCCACATCACCAGCAGGGGTAGTCTCCAGCATGGCTTAAGTTGACGTTAAGGTCATATCACGTGCCACTTAGCCACACAATAAAACTGCAGTTGAAAACAGAGTGCATTAAGTTAAATTTATGTTCAGATCCTCAGATGTAACAAGTGTATTTTAAAAACGACAGAAGCTCATCTATCATTTATAGAGATGATTTCAAGTACTGATTCCTAACTTGAATTTGTTCCCAGGGAAAAGGCACGTGGACAGAAATCAGAATAAACCACTAACTGCTTGCCCTACATTCTTTTCATACTGTGTGGAAGTTTTAATTCAGCCTGCGCTATATTGTGATACACAAATAAACAGGAAACCAACTCAGTGGTACTAATTTGCAGTAAGAAAACAATTTTAACTCTGTATTAGTATGAGCACTGAATTCCTGTATACTTACATTTTATAGCTAACTTGTCAACACTGTATAGTTTGCAGATCTCTCAATGTTTAAAAAATAGAGCTTTCTTAAAGAATATATGAATTTTAATACGTCCGAGTATGGGAAAGATTTCAGAACATATAATCTTCTGTAATACCTTGAAAGCAAGTAAAATTAGAACTACAATTGCAAGTTTTCTTCAGATAGGAGTATGTCAGTTTACAAATTGGTGTGGAAGAGATCAATAATTTTCAATACATGTGAAAAGGAACAGTAGAGGTGAAAACATCTGAGATTTATCACGTAGTTTATAAACAAACATTCAGAGAAAGTGACTAGCCCAATGTAAATTGTGAAACTTTCCTCAGCCTAAAGCATTTTTCTTCAAAGATAGACATTAAATATGAACACTTAATACTTATGTGTAAGTTTCCTATTTAAAAACTTGCAGAAATATTCTTTTAATTTTTGAGGTCAATGAATGAGAATAAAATATAGTTTTTGACTTTGTTTTGTAGCAGTTATATTCAGTCTGGCGTCATGATTACCTGTTATGATTCCAGCTGATTTTACTCCTGAACAAATCAGAACCCAGAATGAAATCTGGTTTGACAGATTATATTTTATTCTTTATTAAGTTAATGTGGTAGTCTGAAATATAAACAAACAAGGCTGCAAATATTGTTTAACAATAAAAGTTGATTATGTAAGAAGAATTAAAAAGGTAAATATCTAAATATAATGCTGTTTGGAAGATTTCAAACCATGTAGCAAAATAAAGTCCCATCTACTCTCAAACACCATCACTTCATAAATACTCAAAAAAAAGTTCCTTTCCCTGCCCTATATGTAGATCTGACCTGACTGATGTTCCCTGTCAGCTTCTGTCCTGCAGATTGCAAAATCTCCTCCTTGGGTCCTCACATTACTGAGGTCTTAAAATTTCTTCAGCTTTGAACAACGAATGCATACTTCTAACAAAACCCTCCTGGACAGAAATCAGAATAAACCACTAACTGCTTGCCCTACATTCTTTTCATACTGTGTGGAAGTTTTAATTCAGCCTGCACTATATTGTGCAAGTTTTCCCAAATTGAAACCCTTAAAAGTAACTTATTCCCTTAACTACTCTGAACACTCCATTTTCCAGGAGAAACTATTTTCACTTCTGACTTCAGTCAGGTTTTTTTTTTTAACTGAATTCAGAAGCTTTCAACTAAATGCAAAAAAAAATGCTCATCAGCTTCTGCTAAGCTAATGCTTTATTGCTTCTTTTGTTGTAAAACTCACAATATAAACAAACTTTTACTCTCATTCCAAGAGGCCTCTAGTCATCTGCTCTATGATCAGTAATGGTTTCAAATCATGGTTCCAAAAGGACTGACCTAGTTAATTATTAGATCCCTTTGCCAAAAAAAAGGCCAACACAGATATGTCTCTAATTCGCAATACAAACTTATAAAGAGGATATATATAAATAACAGTCCACAGATTTCTTAAGAAGGGTCCAGGCCTGAAATGTCAGCTTTCCTGCTCCTCTGATGCTGCCTGGCCTGCTGTTTTCATCCAGCTCTACACCTTGTTATCTCTATATATAAATCACACACTTTTCTTCACATTCTCAAACTACAATATGATCCTCTAATGTATCAGCAAATGTAAAATTAGATCACTGGTACATTCTAAGTTAGATCAAGATTTATCTTCGCATTGGGTCTTGTGACATGACAGGAATTGCTGGTTTTGCCAGAACAGAAAACTCTTGACTCAGTGAAAAACTTCATTGCCTGTATATCAGAATAAGCAATGTTCTAAATAAGGTAACATAATAGTCAAGGATCCAAGTAACTAAAAAGACAGTAAATTGAACTTGTCCAAAACAATTTACAAATTGGTGGAGTGACTGCTTTAGATGCTGCCTGCAGTGTTTATAGATATATGCTAGAATTTGAGATAATATTTAAATAAAGGTGGTGAAATGAGGAAACATCTAAATAACAAGGATATTGAGTGAGATGGATTAAGAAAGGAGGAAGCAAGATTAGAAGTGATATACAAGCTTTGAACAAGAGAGAAGAATCTTGGATAAACTGAGGCTGAAGGTAGCAAAAGTATGCATTTTGTTTCATCTGCACTAACTGGTGAAGAACAGATAATGCCATGAAATATAAAGCGCAGTTGAATTCTGGTAAGGGACACAATGAGGTTTCTAGCTTTGGTTAGACTAAAAACAAGTATCAAGATTACACAGTGTAATTCTGTGTTCGCAAGCACCTAAGAAGCTAGAAAGGGTGAGCATAGAAACATCTTTTGGCATTAGCCAAATAAAATTGTCTTTCAACTGGAATGATTCAACATAACTTGATGTCAACTGTAGTAGGCTGCAATGATCTGCATTTCTGGAACACCTTTCAACTTTCAGAAGATACTTTCAGGCATTATATAATGAAGACACAAGTAGAAACCAAAGGAAAATATACCAATTCAATTTGAGGACCAAAAGTAGTGCACAGAAGTTTTTTGTCATGCCACTAAAGTTCATATCAATTAATAAATTTTAACACCTGTGCCTAAATCATGCGTTAGATAGGAAACAAGTTCAGCTCCAATAAGGTTCTTGCTAAGATTTGTAGCTTGGGTTGTGAGCAAGGTTGATAGCTTGCTCACTGAGCTGGCTGGTTATGGTTCAGACATTTCATCACCATGCTAAGCAACATCTTCAATGTAGGCTCCACTGAAGCAATGTTGCTCTTCTCCGCTTAGTATTGATATGATCCAGTCTCTTGAGGTGTTTTGTGTCAGTTCCGGTTCTTTTTGCAAGGGTTTATATATGGGGTCTGTAAATGGAGTTTGTATAGTGACCTTATGCAGCTTTGTTTGTGAAACGTTGGGGTGACTGCTGTGGAAATTGAGGACTTGGTCATGGGCCGCAACCCACTGAACTTCGCAAGGAGGAGGAAGAGCACCTATACAAGATCCTCTATATCAATGGATCCAACTGCATCCACAGATGCCTAATAGATAGATAATGCCAACAGGACACAAGGCGCTTTAATGCACCGACCACCCTACCGTATGTCAAGAACATATTGTAAGTTAACACAAGACTACTGCAACCACTAGGTATCAGGATAGCGCACAACTCCACAGCCACACTACAACAAACACTCACAAAGGCGAAAGACCCCATACTCACGACATTCAGGACTAACGTATTATACAAAATATGTGCAAGGATCGCCAAAAACATCACATCAGCCAGACAGGAAGGAAACTAACCATCAGGATGCATGCACACCAGCTAGCAGCAAACGACACAACAAACTTTCCCTCATTTCAGTACGCTTGGACAACGAAGGCCATCAATTCATCTGGGATGACATGACCATCAAATCAGCCATAGACAAGCACGAGAATTCCTGCAGGCCTGGTTCTCATGAATAAACATGTCAAATTAGACCCCACATACAAACCTTTGCAAAAAAGAACCGAAAATGACACAAAACACCTCAACAGACCGGATCATACAAATACTAGGTGGAGTAGAACAACATTGCTTCAGTGGAGGCTGCACTAATGATGTTACCTAATATAGTGATGAAACATCTGAACCATAATCAGCCAGCTCAGCGAGCAAGCCAACAAGCTCAGTTCCAATAAAGATCTCTGAGATACATTCTCACTTGTATAACTTCATTCATTTCATTCATGCTATCAACTTTAGAGAGTTCAAAATTCCTTGTAACTTACTTATTTTAGAACTCTATATCTCTATTTAAAAAGCCAAGAATCCCATTATATTAAGTCCCCTTCACACCTTCTCTCCTGTAGCATAAATTGTTGTAACTACTTGAAATTTAACTCTTGGCTTTGACCTGGTTAAGGCATGATGCAAAGTTTAGCAACATGTCTCCAAGTTCTTTAGTACCAAATGTCCAAATGATTTTGCACATACTGTGCTCCTAGCCTAGCTTGAAATTGTATTAAATCCCAGAAGAAAGAACTATATTCCTGTATATTACTTTTTATCGCAACTCTTGGGGAAAGGTATGTTTCAGTAATCCCTGGCATCATAATTTCCTCTAGTTAGGAACTAGATTGAAACAATACAAATTTATTTCGCAGCGGACTCTTCAAGCCAGTACAGAGGGCAGACTAGGCAATCTGGGCTGGATTCAAATAGATCCTAATGTGAAAAGAACAGTGTATGAACACACTGCTTTACATATCTCTCACAAAGGAAAGTTGAATGTGTTATGGCAAGGCTGGATAAATTTTTGAACAGTAAAGGAATTCAGGGTTATGGTGTGTGAGCTGAGTGTCAAAGATCAGCTATGGTACGGCAGGCTCGAGGGGCCGGATGGCCTACACCTGTTCCTAGTTCTTATGTTCTTAATTCAATACTAACTGTAAGAAGTGCAGGTAAAATGCAAGCATAAATCTAAACATGCGGTTATGATAATTGTGTAATTGACAGATTTACAACTTTCAAAGTAATTGTATGTTTCATTCCCAGTGAATTAAATTGTATGGACTTTGGCCACTTTTAAGAATATTGCACTGCTGTTTTCGATATTGTACCAAAAACTAATTAGGCATGTCTAGACTAGAATAAAGCCAATATATTACAATTTTAGGAATCCTTAGAAATAGTGTGTGTTCTTATTACAGAGATTCTCCTAGATTATTATAAAACTGTCATTTAACAAAATTTAAACAATAATAAAACTAATTTATTTAAACCAAAGAAACAAATTGATAAAGTGAGACATTGGCTGTGGATTGGATGCTTGACAGACATAATGCAGGAGGTCATGCTCACCTGTGCAAAAGTACTTGTAAAGAATTTTCTGTCTTATGAGGTCAGCAGCAGCAGCACTTCAGTGAAGCAGCCTGGGAAGTGTTCTCTGCAGCAGCAGCCCTTCAGTGAAGAGATAATAGGAACTGCAGTCCAACCTGTCTCTGCACCTGCACCTGTCTCCCACTGCACCACACAATCAGCCCAGCTCTTCCCCTCCACCCACTGCATCCCAAAACCAGTCCAACCTGTCTCTGCCTCCCTAACCGGTTCTTCCTCTCACCCATCCCTTCCTCCCACCCCAAGCCGCACCCCCAGCTACCTACTAACCTCATCCCACCTCCTTGACCTGTCCGCCTTCCCTGGACTGACCTATCCCCTCCCTACCTCCCCACCTATACTCTCTCCACCTATCTTCTTTACTCTCCATCTTCGGTCCGCCTCCCCCTCTCTCCCTATTTATTCCAGTTCCCTCTCCCCATCCCCCTCTCTGATGAAGGGTCTAGGCCCGAAACGTCAGCTTTTGTGCTCCTGAGATGCTGCTTGGCCTGCTGTGTTCATCCAGCCTCACATTTTATTATCTTAGCCCTTCAGTGAAGCAGCCTGGGAAGGGTCCTCTGCTGCAGCAGCACTTCAGTGAAGCAGCCTGGGAAGTGTCCTCTGCTGCTGCAGCAGCACTTCAGCGAAGCAGTCTGGGAAGCGTCCTCTGCATCAGCAAAATTGCAATGAAGCAGTCTGGGAAGAATTTCACAAAATGACATGAGGCAAGAGATAGCAGCTGTTTGGGCGAGTAAGGTTGGGTCAGTGTTTGTATGAAATTTTATTGGTTATAATTTGTCAGGTCTGGATGTATAGTTTATATGTGTAGGAGTCCAGAGAACGATAGCCCTGGAGTAATTAATAATATTTGATTTTATGGGCAACATAAGAGTTTATTTTAAAGGGATAAGTCACAGAAGGAGAGCTGAAAGCCATAGCATGATCCTCCTGCTCTACGTGGGAAGTCCTAGAAGTTTAAATTTTGGAATTGGAGTGGCAGCCAGGGACACTTTGGAACATCAGTGTGGCTGAAGGTATGTGGATAGCACATAAAGAGAGGTGGTCACTCCACAGGCAGGGAGGGATTGGATGACTACCAGGCAAAGAAAAGAGCCAAGCAGGCAGTGCTGGAGTCACCTGTGGCTATCCCCTGCAAAACATATATATTGTATTGAATACTGTAAAGGGGAATGGCTTCTTAGAAGAAAACAGCAACAGCCAAATTTGCAGCGCCACAGTTGCCTCTGTTGCACAGCAAAGAAGAAATAAGTATGGGAAGCCTATAGTAATAGATGACTCAATTATAAGGGTAAAAAATAGATATTTCTGCTGCCACAGCAAGACTCCAGGATGGTATGTTTTCTCTCAGGTGTCTGGGTCGAGGACATCCGAGTGTGGCTATGGGAGATTCCAGAATATAAGGAGTTTGGAAGCAAGTTAAAAAGTAGAACTTCAAAGGTAGTGATCTCAGGACTGCTGCCAGTGCCATGTGGTATTCAGAGTAGAAATAGTAGAAAATATAAGGGCAATATGTGGCTAGACAGATCGTGGAAGGAGTAAAGTTTCAAATTCCTGTAACATTGTGACCAGTTCTGGGGGAAGTGGGAGTAGTCCAACCTGGACAGACTGCACCTGGGCAAGACCAGAACTGATGTCCTAGGTGTATTTGATAGTGAAGGTGGAGAGGTTTAAAACTAAAATGACAGGGAGACAGAAGAGAGAGAAACAAGGGCAAAACCAAAACAACAGAATGGAAAAGATGGCAAGTGACAGGCATAGAGAAAAACAGGTATGATGTAGTGATTATGCAAACATGGTTGCAGGGTGATCAGGAATGAGAACTGAATATCCAGGGGTATTCACTATTTAGAAAGGCCATACAAAGAGAAGACCAAGGTGGAAAAGGAGGCATCGTTAGTTAAAGAGGGCATTAATACAATAGTCATAAAGGGTATTAGTTCCAATGAAGTGGAATTTGTAGGTTTAGAGCTTAAAAATACCAAGGGGCAGTAAATCATAATGGGGACTGTATACAGACCCTAAAGTGTAGTTTAAGGGTGAGGAAGGCATTAAACAGGAAATTAGCGATGCAAGCAATTAAGGTACAGCTGTAATTATGGGTGACTTTAATCTGCTTATAGATTGAGCAAAACAAACCAGTAGCAATGGCACAGAGGAAGAATTCCTGGAGTGTCTGTACGATGATTTTCTATATTAATATGCTGAGAAATCAACCAGATTACAAACCACCCTAGACTTGGTACCATATAATGTGGGCATGGAGGAGCCTTAACAATTATTAATTCCTGTCTGACACAGAAATAAAAAGGAAAAGGTGGTCTGACCATGGCTAACAAGGGTAGTTAGTGACAGCATTAGATCCAAGAATGGGGCATACAAATTGGCCAAAAAACAGTTGATCCAAGAATCAGAAGCAGTTTAGATTTCAGCAAAGGAGGGCTAAGAGATTGTTTAAGACAGCGTGAGTAGAGTACAAGACTAAGCATGTGGAGAACACACAAACTGACTGTAGAATTATTACGGGTATGTGAAGAGAAAAAGATCAACAAAGACAAATGGAGATCTCTTATACTCAGACACAGGAGAAGGTACAAGGGGAAACAGATAGCAAATCAATCACACGCATATTTTATTGTCTTCAAAAACAAGGACACACAAACATCCCAAGAATGGTGGGGAACACGGGGTCAATGAAGGGGAGGAACTGAAGGAAATCAAAATTAGTAGGGAAAAAGTGTCAGAGAAATTGATGAGATTTAAGACCGATAAATCTCCTGGTCTTGATAATCCACATCCCACAGTACTTAAGGAAGTCAGTCCAAGACCCTGCCATCTTGAGGGTGAAAATATTCTCTTCAATTCCCCTCTAATCTTTCTACCAATTGTTTTAAATCTACACTTCTGGATTCCTGTCCTCTCAACGATTGAAACTAAGTACTTCCTATCGATTTTGTTTAAGGTTGTTTGTTGCAATATGACTTAGTTAAATTTCCTCACACTTCCCTCTGTTCGGAAACAAAAAGATTCTTAAGTTATGACAAAATCTCATCGAAAAGAATATATTCTAAGGGTGGTTAAATGTTGTTTCAAAGTAGATAGAAAATGTGTTTTTTTTTGAGTAACGAGCAACTGTTGATTTAAAAGGAATATGCCAGCATGTTCACTGAAGATATAAAACAATTCAACAAGTTAAACAAAGAGAAGACAAACAGTAGTCTGATTAACTGCTTCACTAAATCAGCTACAGACTGATCACCTGTAGTATGATTATAAGCAACCAAAACATTCAGCCGTGATATCATAACCTATTCATCCTATGTCTGAATACAAAAATTCCAACAATAAAATTAATTAGAAACTATCTACAACCATTGTCTATTTCATAATTCTAAAATATAAGAACTTACATAACTTAGTGATCATGCCTTACTTTTGACATTCAGGTTAAAATATCAGACACAGGAACAATTAAAGTTTAAATGTAGGATTATTCAGAATATATAATTCAGGTATGTTTAAAAAGTAAACTGTCTACTGTTTCAGGAGATTACAGGCAACAATGGGAAGAAGTGATCATATTTTAAAATACTTTATTAATTCTCAAAGATAGGTGTGCAAACAGTTGCACAATCTTGTATGATTAAGATTTATCTTATCCCACCATTCAGATAACATGAAAGCTAATCTGATAATTCTCTACACCACTATTTTACGATTTCCTCACAATTCTTGATTCACTTACTGATTAAAAGTCTATCTCAACCTTGAATATACTTACACAGCTTTAACAGCTTCTGTAGTAAAGAATTCCACAGTCTACCATCAGAAAAGAAATTCTTCTTCTTCTCTTTCTTAAATGGGTGACTGTTTAATCTAAGATTGAACCCTTTGGTCCTAGACTTCCCTAGAATGCAACCAAAAAGCCCAGAGGAATTATCAACCTTTAGGAAAATTAGTTTCCTTAGTACTTTTCTCTGTGTTTATTTCTGTCCTTCTTTTAACCCCTAGTTTATTTAATATTTTTGGAATGCTACTAATATCCTTTACAAGGAAGACTGGTGCAAAGTATTCATTCAACTCCTCTACTATTTCCTGGTCCCCCATTAGTATTTCCCTCGCTTTCTTTACTTTAGGGCTCATGTTCATTTGGGCATTCTCTTCCTTTTTATCTACATATTATATATCTAAAGAAGCTCTTACTATCTGTCTCTCTATTACTTGGTAGTTTGTCCTCAGTTTATTTTCACCCTCTTTATTATGGTTGGGTTTTCTTTTTGAGCTTTTAAAGCTTTCACAATCCTCTTGTTTACCATTAATTTTGCCACTTTATACATTTTTTCTTTCAATTTGATGCTGTCCTTAACTTCCTTGGTTAACAACAATCAGTTTATCTCCTTTCAACAATCCTCCTTGCTCACTGGGATAGACCCTTGTTGTGAGTTATTTTCTTAAATGTGTGCCATTGTTCCTCAACTGTCTTTTCTACTAACCGCCTTTCCTTGTCCACTCCAACTAACTATGTCATCAGCCCTACGTAACTTAAGTTTATCATAGTTGTTTCCGACCCAAATTTCTCACTCTCAAACTGAATGTTAAATTCCACAACATTATGGTCATTGTTGCTCTCTGGATCCTTTTCTCTGAGATCAGAATTAAACCATTCTCATGATATGTTCCCAGATCTAAATGAGCCCAATTCCTTGTTTGGATCTACAACACATTCTTCTGGCAAATCCAAATATGTTCAAGTTCAAACTTGTAGTTACCTTTGCCAATTTGACTTTCCCCATTGATAAGATTACTCAAGTCACCATGATTAATGTACTGTGATTTTTACACTACCTCATTACCTCCTGATATATTCTCGGGCATACAAAACAGGGGTCTTAGACTACTCCCACTGGTGTCGTCTTCTCCTTATTATTTCTTTCCTCTATGGATTCTGCATTATCTGATCTAAGATTGTTTCTCACTATCATACTTACTCTATTTTGTATTAAGAAAGCTACCCAACCATGCTTTCCTTCCTGCCTTTCTTCTTGAAAAGTCCAATACCTCTGAATATTTAGTTCCCAGCTTTTAATTCTTTGTAAGATTTTCATGGAGAAGAATTACACAGCAACTCTTCCCCTCTCAGAATTTATAGACTTTTTTCATCCTTTTTTAACTAAGTCTTTTAAGATTTGCAATATATACCTGCTGACACATCACATGAACTTTATTCGACAACATTATGCCAAGTTTTCAGCTTTAAAGCAAGTAATAGGCAGATTGAATGAATCGATTGAAATTAAGTTTATGATCTTAAAAAAATGTATATTTTGTTGAAGCTTTTCGTTTAGACAGTTATGGAATAAAATATACTGAACAAGAGTGATCCATTATGAATATGGACATACAAACATATTAATTTGGAGTAAGAGTAGTCCATTTAGCCCTTTAAGCCTGCGACTCCTTTCATTAAAATCATGGCTCATCTGATTTTCATTTCAAATTCACAATCCCACCCACCCTTGATAAACTTTTAATATTTTCTGAATAGGAATCTATCTCCAGCTTAAAAATATTCGAGGAGTCTTGTTTCACCACCTTTTATCAGGGAGCGGGTTCGAGAGGCTTACGTCTGTCAGAAAAAAATTGCTTCATCTCTATTTTAAATGAGTGATCCCTGATTTTCAGCAGTGGTCCCTAGTTCTAGACTCTCCTATAAAAAGAGAACTATCCTCCCCACATCTAACCTGTCAAAATCCCTCTGGATTTCATGTTTCGATCAAATTGCCTCTTATTCTTCTAACTTCCAGTGGAAGCACATCTAGCCAACATTTCTTCACAAGACAATCCACCCATTCCACATATTAGTCTGGTAGAGATTCTTTGAATTGCTTCTAATGTATTAACATCAGTAGTGACATTACAATCTGTCATTGAAAAGCATCACCATCTAACAACACTTAATGCGACACAACAATTAAATTCTGTTTCCTGAAACATTCCACTTGCAAACAGCAAATGTGTGGATTTTTTGTTGCAACTTATCTTCTCAAGTGGAAGTATGCCAAAACACTGGAATATTACATTAATAGAAACCTCTGTGGAGGTTTTTTTCTATCTTTTTACAGCTAAACATGAGTTACGTAAACATCCAAAGGGGTCCAAGTATATGTTCTAAAAGTCTATTTATTCTCCACTGAAGAATTTATTCTTTACTGTTATTAATGACAAATAAATAAAATGTCTCAAAGTGCTTCCCACCAACAACTAATTTTGCAGTATGTATTCCATAGGCAAGCATGAATATCATTCCATACCAGTAATCGCATTGAAATAGGCAATAAAGCAAATTATCAAATAATTGTTTTGAATTGATTGAAGTGAGACACTGAATTGTGCATTTCAGTGTGCTGCTCCAACACTTAGCTCCTCAAAAATCTGAACGTGGCCCTCTCCTATTTCTCATCAGCCTGTCTCCCTTTAACAACTTCACTTTGCAAATTTTGAACTAAAATAAACGAAAAAGAACAAAATTTTGGAATTTTCAATACTCAAAGAAATAAAAACCTCTCGAAACTTCTGCTGATAAAGTAGCTTCTCATCGCTGTTTCAAGAATTGTGTTAAACACAACTGTTCTGTTGGAGACAGACTTTTAAAAATTTTTTCACATGTTTAGTGTGAAAGTTTCATCAGAAACAACAATGCAAAATTACTTTATGAGATATGATTAGGAGAAGGTGCAGGAACAAGAAGTGGAAAAAGAAATCTTATTATTGCAATTATACAATTAAAATTACAACAAATTTTGAAGAAAGTTTAAATAATATTTGAAAAATGGTGTGAATTATGTTTCAAAGATGCATCTATACAACCATTTTTTGAGGAAGAAAAAATTTCTGGTTCTTCTTAGAGCAAGAAGTAATGTTTTAAAATGTTCACTTGTTCACTTAATTTGATCATGAACTGCCAGATTTGCAGCTGAGTCTGACTTGAGGTTTACTGTTTTTATTTAGTTCCTCCAATCTCTCTTTGGGATACTTTCGCACTCCAATCCTTCCCAAATCTGGTTTAACACTCACTTTTGTTTTGTCCAATATTTCCTTGTTTCTCGGAATTATAATCCAATACTTTCCAAGTCAATATTGAGGCAATGAAGGCAAGCAAGGCAAAGAAGACACCGGTAGGAGTGCTGTACAAACCCTCCAACAGTAGACACGATATAGGAAAGGCTTGGAACATGTAAAACAAAAATACAGCAATAATTATGGGTGACTTTAATCTTCATGTTGATTGGGTTCATCAGATTGAAAAGGGTAGCTCCAACAAATTCATAGATTGCATCAGGGATAATATCATACAGCAATATGTCATGTAGCTAACCAGGGAGCAGGCTATCTGAAGGACTTTCCTTCCTAGCTTCTCCCCTTCCCTGAAGTATAATGACCCTCAGGTAAAACAGTCACCAGTCATTTCTCTCAGGTGGCAACTTGTCCTTTACCTTTACGATCACAGCATCGCCACAACATTCTGTCCTCCTTCACTGACTGTAAAGTGATTTAAAGTGTTTACTGGTTGTCATTGTAAAAAGGGCTATATGAGAATGCAATTCCTTTATTTTCTACTCTGAAGATTTCTTTAAACTCTCACAGGAATTATTCCCTTCACCATACATCACCATTTTCGCAACTTGAGCAACTCGTGAATTCATAGTTAGCACAGCACATAATTCATTATTGTTCTTTATATCATCCAACAATTTAATGAAAATACAAATTCCTTCTTTTCAGGTATAAAGGATCAGAAATTCAAACCACCATTGAAAGCCACTCAAACTTGGTCGCGAAATTCCAAACATCAAAAATGCTGCTATCTAGTTCACCAAGAAAAGTGTGTTTCTTGACCAAGCGTTCAGCGAACCAGTGCTTTGATTTTAAAATTACCATCTGCAATGAAATAAACTTTTGCATCCCTTTTTTGCACTGAGAAAGCTAGCAATTTATGACTGGTAACATTTATTGTACAGTTCCAAGAGTTGCTAGGTTACAACATTCACTTTTGCTCAGAATAAGAGAGGGACATATTACGAGGTTTTATATAGTTCACGCTGGATGGCTCGGGGTGACTGAAGAGGTTACAGTTAGTTGGAGAAAGAAATATAGACAGAAGCAGACTGCCTTAGATGTGCTGTAATTAGCTATGTTGTTGAGAAGGCAGCAGTAACACACAGACATTGTGACAGTAAAACAGATTTCTTGCAGGGGGCTCAGTAAGGAAACCAGAACAGCTGGATGAATCTGAGTTATTAGAACTCAGGAAGAAGTTTTTGTAATTAATTGACAGTGAAATGTTGAAGTCAGAATCAGAAGATGCCCTTTGCAGCAGGGAAAGCAGAAGAATTCTTGGAAGGCTGTTGGGGGGAAGCAATGAGGGCTCAGAAGTAACCTGTGAGCATTAATAGTTCAGTGCATTTGGAAAGGTGGGTGGGAGGGTCAAATTGGGGAAGGGGGTGGGTCGAGTAGTTTACAACAAGTGTTTGGTGGATGCAGCTACGAAAGATTCCAGCACAAGGAAAAGCCCAGGGGCAGTTGGTGAAGTTGCTGTCAGTGATAATCTGGAGTAATGCTTGTGAACGAGCACTGGAGCGTAGCTTCAGAAAACCAGGGCCAGCAGACCGATATAAGTGGGTGATTGGCTAGAATGGGTGCAGTCATTGAGACTTTGCATAACACTAAACCCATTTTCTAGTTTTTGGTTTATAGTTCTCAAGGCTATGGCAACAACAGTGATTATCTAAGTACAGCTTAAATGATACAAGAGTTTCTAGCCCAACTACTCTTTCACGCAATGCATTCCAGACTTCCTCCAGCCTTTGAGTGAAAGAATTTCTCCTCAACTCTCCTCTTAGCCTTCTACCTCTTAAATCTACATCCATAGTTATTGATTGATCAACTAATGGAAACAACACTTTTCTATCTACTCTATCAATGCCCCTCATAATTTTATTCACATCCATGGAGTCCATCTCAACCTTCACTGCTTCAATGAAGGCAACCCCAGCCTATCTAATCTTAACTCAGCTCAGATCCTCCAGCCTAGGCAGTTTTTGAGTAGATTCCCTCTGCACTCCATCTAGTGCAATCACATGCTTCCTATGGGGAGGTGACAAGAACCATATACAGTTCAGTACTTCAGTTGTGGCCTAACTAGTATCATCTACAATTTTAGCATATTGCCTCAGCTACTAAAGGCAGCATTCCTGTAGGCCTTCTTACCCACCTTATCTACCTGTCCTGTTACTTTCAGTGATTTATGGATCTGCAAACCAAGGTCCCTCTGATTTTCAGTATTTTTTAAGGTCTGTTCGTTCATTGTGTATTCCTTGCCTTGTCAGCCCTCCCCAACTGCATTAACTCTCAATTTTCTGCACCAAATTCCATTTATTCCTGCCCACCTGATATCTTGCTGCAGCTCAGTTATCCTCCTCGCTATTTATCACCTGTAGTGATTGGAACCAGGTGGACCTTGTTGAGTATGAAGTCCTTGATTGATTTGTTAACCTGGACTAATCAGGAAAACCCCGGCTGACCAATGCAACCAGGAGATGAGAATCTCCTCAGGTGAGGAGTGAATATAGCCAGTGCACTGTAAATAATGGGTGACTTGGTGATGGGATACCAGCCTCTATGCAGTTATTTTAATGGCAATGGAAGAAAACAGTCTGTGCCTAAAGAATATACAGTTGCAAAATAATTTTGGAGTTGGGGTAAGCATTTCTGGCATCATGCCTTTCTTTGGGAAGCTTGACTCATTTGATCCTGCTATTGTATACAGAGCCCAGTATATGGAAAGAATGCAATTTTTTTCCAAGCAAATCACATTGTGGCAGATGGAAAGCAACAAGTAATCCTTCTGATTGTTTGCAGACCTGCAGCACTTTCAACTGTAAGGTACCTGACTTTCCCAGAGACACCAGCCAGTGAAACCTTCCAAGAGTTGACAGAGTTGGTTCAGGAATGTTATGACCCCCCAAACTCCTCCAATGCCTGAGACACCATGGGTTTTATTCTGATGTTATGGAACCTGGGGAATCCATATTGGGATTTTTGATGAGGTCTAGATGACTGACAGAGGCATGTGATTTTGAGTTAACCCGAATGAGATGCTGAGAGACTTTGTGGTGTGCGCTTAATGATGTAATCATGGAAAAGAGTCTACTAGCAAAAGCCCGACTGGACTTCAAACGAGCACTGCAACTGGTTTTGTCATAAGAAAATGCAGCAAATAGAGTATGGGAACTGCAGGACATCCCAATAAGACACCCTCACCTGTCCCATTGAGCTTGGGGATCACCACTTGAGTGTCGGCAATCGCAGAGCCTCCTCTGGGCATATCCTGAGCAGGGGGACTCTAGGCCAGCCTCGGCAGAAGCCCACGACAAAGGTAAACCTTGGCCAAGTTGTTAAAATATTCTTCAGGCTCTAGGCTGGCAAGCCATTGTCATTGCTGAAGGTATGCAGACTCGAGAGAGCAAAGAAATCCTACAAGGGCCTGACTTGAGACAGAAAACTCTTATGTCAGTACCCAGAGAGTACACTCCTTGGAAAGTCCCCCAATGTGAGGATTAAATTCCTTAGCAACATCTAAGTCAGAACTATTAAAATTAATGTTCGGTTAAATGGTCACCCAGCTCCCATGGAAATCAAAAAGAAAGATGCTGGGAAAGCTCAGCAGGTCTGGCAGCATCTGTGAAGGAAAAAACTAAGTTAACCTCAGTTCTGAGGAAGAGTCACCGGACTTGAAACATGAACTCTGCTTTTTCCTTCTTATGCTGCCAGACCTGTTGAGCTTTTTCGATAGACTTTATTTTTGTTCCTATTTACAGCATCCACAGTTCTTTCAGTTCCCCTGGAGATCAATACTAGGGCAGGTGTATCTGTGGTTGCAGTAGCTGTCTTTAACAAGATTTGCTTGGGTCTCCACAAAATCTCAGCCAGACTGAGAGCATAGACTGGGGAGCTGCTGCAGATTAAATGTATGACTTCGGTTCCAGTTGCCTATGCGAAGCAGTTTGTGTCGTTACCACAGATGGTAGGAAAGGGCTCAGGCCAAAGCCTATTGGGATGAAATTGAATGAGAAAGATTCACTTGGATTGGCTCAACATTTTTCAGTTACAAAATGGCTGGCTCAGTGCAGTCTAGTTAAATATCCAGGTGTTTTTTCAGGAAGGGCTCAGGACTATCAAAGGGGCCAAAGCCACATTACACATTGACCAGGAAGCAATTCCAAAATTTTGCAAGGCCCGCCCAGTGCCATTCGCCTTGTCAGCAAAAGTAGAGACGGAAATCAGGAGGCTGGACAGTGAAAGAATCATCAAACCAGTGGAATTTGCAGAATGGGCAGCACCAGTCGGACTGAATGTGAAGCCTGACGGCTCGGTTCCTCTTTGTGGGGATTTTAAGCAAACAGTAAACTGCTTCTTACAGCTGGCTAAATACCCACTCCCTCGCATAGAGGACTTTTATGCAAATTTGGTTAGGGAGCTGTCCTTTATGAAGCTGGACATGAGCCATGCCTACCTGCAAATGCAACTAGATGAGCAGTCCCAGAAGTACACTACAATGAATACCGATAGGGTTTACACCAACATGGAAGACTGCCATTTGGAGTATCATCAGCCTGTGCCCGTTTCCAGTGGACCATGGAGTACATTTTTACAAGGCCTACCCAGGCTGCCATATATCTAGATGACTTCCTAATAACAAGGCAGTCCAATGGAGAGCACTTGGACGTAGTGCTTAAATACTTCTCCCAAGCAGGCATGCACTTTAGAAGGAAAAAAACATAAAGAAAAGCTATAAATAAAAGTAAGGTGATTTCATGAGTAAACTAGCTCAGAATATAGAAGAAATACAGCAAATATTTCTACAAACATATCAAATGAAAGAGTGGCTACAGTAAACATTCATCCTTTAGAGGATGAGAAGGGGAATTTAAGAATGGGAAAAGAGGGAATAGGCAAGGAACTGAAGAGGTATTTTGTGTCAGTCTCCACAGTGGAGGACACTAATAACTTGCCAGTAGCTGATGAAAAGGAGACCAAGGTAGGTGAGGACCCAGAAAAGATCATGAAAGGGGTAGTCGACCTACCAAAAGGTAGTCAAGTCTCCTGGACCTGACCAAATGCATCTGAGGGTACTAAAAGAGATGTTGGGAGAAATAACAAATGCGCTTGTGGTAATTTCCGAAATTTGCTGGACTATGGGGCAGTTCCAGTGATTGGAAAACAGCTAATGTGATGACACTGTTTAAAGAAGGAGGTACACAAAAGATGGGGAATCACAGGCTGGTAACCTTAACCTCCGTAGTGGGGTAAATGCTTGAATGTATCATCAAGTTTAAAATAGCAAGACACCACTGAGATTAAAAACTGTCCCAGTGGGCAGACACAGCTTGGATGCATGAAGGTCAGATCACATTTAACTAATTTACTGGAATTCTACAAAAACATTGAGTGCAGTGGACAATGAGAACCCAGTAGATGTCATGTATCTAGATTTCTAAAAGGCATTCAACAAGGTGCTGCACAAAAGGCTGCTGCATAAAATAAACAGTGTTACAGGCAATGTATCAGCATGGAGGAAGCAAAGAGTGGGGGTAATTGAGTGCTTTTCTGGTTGGTGATCAGTGACTCGGAGTGTACCTCAGGGGTCAGTGTTGGGGCTGCAATTGTTTACAATTTACATAGCTGATTTGGAGTTGGACCACATGTAGTATGTCAAACTTAGCAGCTGACACTAAGATTACCAATAGAGCAAAGTGTGCAGAGCACTCTGAAAGTTTGCAGAGGAATATAGATAGTTCAAGTGAGTGGGCAGAGGTCTGGCAGATGCAGCACAATGTTCATAAATTTGAAGTCATCCATTTTGGTATGAATAGCAGTAAAAACAGTCATTATTTGAATGGTTTTAAAAAAAAACTGCAGCATACTGTTGTGCAGAGGGACCTGGGTGTCCTTGTCCATGAATTGCATGAGGTTAGTTTGCAGCTGCAAGAGGTAATTAAGACCACAGATGGAATGTTGTCCTTCACTGCTGGAGGGATTGAATTTAAAAGCAGGGAGATTATGTTACAGCTGTATAGGGTGGTGGTGAGGCCACACTTGGCGCACTGCATACAGTTTTGGCCTACTTACTTGAGAAAGGATGTACTGGCACTGGACGGGGTACAGAGGAAATTCACTAGGTTGATTTCAGAGTTGGAAGGGTTGGCTTATGAGGTGGCACTGAGTAGACAAGGATTATAGTCATTGGAATTTAGTAGAATGGCGGGGGGGAGATCTTAGAAAATATAAAATTACAAAAGGAACAGGTAAGATAGAAGCAGGGCAGGTGGAATTAGAACAAGAGGTCCTAGCCTCAAAATTTGGGGGAGCAGATTTAGGACTGAATTTAGGAAAAATGTCTTCACCCAAAGGGTTGTAAATCTGTGAAATTCTATATGCAGCGCACTAGTTGAGGCTTCCTCATTGAATGTTTTTAAAGCTAAGATAGATTAAGTTTTTTGAAAGTAAATGAATTAAGGATTGTGGTGAGGAGGGTGGGTAGGTGGAGCTGAGGCCACGAGAGGATCAGCCATGATCTTACCGAATGGCAAAGCAGGCTTGAAGGGCTAGATGACCTGCTCCTGCTCCTGTTCCTGCTCTTGATTCTTATGTTCTTATGTGTTCCAGGTACCCCAAGTGGGTTACTTGGGTTATGGAGTTGACAAAAGTGGGTCACACCTATTGGAGGATAAACTGAGGTGGTCAAAGGAGCCCCAGTTCCTATGTCTGTACCACAGCTTAGGTCTTTCCTTAGGTTAGTGAAATATTATGGAAAATTCATGCGTAACCTAACCATTTTGGAAAAAGGGGGCAGTCTTGGACAAGGTCATGTAGCCAAGAAGTAGCCTTCAGGGAAGTGAAAAAGCAGCTATCATCTAATGAGTTGGTCCACTATGATCTGAAGCAATAGATAGTGCTGACATCCCATGCGTCCCCGAACAGCATGTAGCATTGACTTACTGGCGGCCCAATGGTGAGAATGCCCAATAGTGTATGCTTCCTGGGCTGTGGCTAATGCCAAATGCAAATATGCCCAGATAGAGAAGGAAGCTTTGGCAGTCATCTTTGGTGTCAGCAAATTCCATCGGACCTACACTGACTGACAGGAATTTGTCACAGTAACAGATCACAAACCCCTGCTAGGGCTACTGAAGGAAGACATGGCGATATCATCCACAGATTCTGATAAAACTCGGCTTTGGGCCCATTGTTCTCAATATGTACAAGTTACAACACTGTCCAAGAAGGCAAATGGCTAATGCAGATGCCTTGAGCAGCCTCCCAGTGGCAGATACTCCATTGTTAGTGCCTCCCTGGAAGATTTCGTTTTGGTTTTAAACTTCCGAGAAACATTTCCAATCACTGCTGACAATATCCAGTGTGGACACAAAAAATTCTGTCCAAGTGAAACTAAGAGCTGGTGGTAATGAGGGAAACAAAAGGGCCATTGCTACCTGGAGTGAAACTTTTCTGGACCCAGCAAGAGCAGATCACTGTAGAAGATGGCATATTACCGTGGGGAGTAAGGGCGATTGTCCCAAGTCAAGGTCACTGCCAGATGACCCCACCAGGGTCATCCAGGAACATCTATCATAAGATGAAGATGATAGCACGAAGCGATGTCTGGTGGCTGGGGTTGGATGTTGACATAGCTGCATTGGTGGGCAGAACGTAGAGTGCCAACAAGGACAAGGTGCCACCAGCAACACCCCCACATACGTGTGAATGGCCAGGTAAACCTGCTCAGTTGCATGTTGACTGTGGTCCTTTCAAGGGCCCATTGTTTCTGGTCATTTTGTTGACCCATTCAAAGTGGTTAGACGTGCAAAGTTCACTTAGCAAACCCTAACTGAAAAGCTGTGAGCATCGTTCGTGATATAGAGACTCCCGGAAGTACTGGCCATGGACAATGGGCTATCGTTTATCAGATGGGAATTTGAATATTTCCTGAAGTCGAATGACATTTGACACACAATGACAGCTCCATACCATCCACCATCCAATTGTCCAGCAGAAATATTGAAGACAGGCTTAAAGAAGCAGCCTACAGCGCCAATTGATATCGAACTGTCCTGGTTTCTGTTTGATTTATGGGGGGAACACTACACACAAGGTTAAAACTGAAAATCCCAGACCTGGGACAGGCCTTCTGGCTATTCTAAGGGGCCAGATATATTTTGCTTCTGCCCCAGTTGAGGGGTAGGGGTGCGTGAAACAGCAGCATAAACACCAATGCCAGCCACATACCACCTCTAAAGCAAGGGAGACAATTTAATTCTGGGGACAAGGTTTGGTGCCAGAACCACAAGGTTGATGCGAGGTTTGGGTAGGTGATACACTCCTGAACAAACACGTGGATCACCTGAAAGTCATTACCTCTCAAATGGGGCAGAAGCAAAATATATCTGGCCCCTCAGAATAGCCAGAAGGCCTGTCAGAAACCATTGGTACTTCTCCCTCCATGTAGCATTGAGGAAACCTCCAAGTCCGAGATGGATGCAGCCTTGATATAGTTACCGCTGGAAGATGGAGAAATCTCTCCCCAGACACTCCACACTCAAGAGATGGGTTACATCCAGTACATACAACCTGTGTTAGCATCAGAATCTGAGGAACTGGACTTGGGGCAAAAACATCGCAGGCAAAGCTACAAGTGAAAGACCAGGCCTACAACTCCAGGTTTTGCTGGGGGAGGATATAGTAATGGGAACCAGGTGGTCCCCATTGACTACAAGGTCCTTGGCTCCGGCTAACAACCCCAAATCAATCAGGAAAGCCCTGGCTGACCAATATAACCAGGAGATTAGAACTGCTAAAAAAAATACAACCAGGAGATCAGAATCTCCTCTGCCCAGCAGACTGACTCTGAGCTGGCTGGCCACAGCCAGTGTCCTGTGGATCCTTTTTCACTTTTTTGAGAATTGATTTCCAGGCTGGCTGGGTCACAGCCAGTGTTACTGCTGGATTTTAATTCTCAGTGGGGAACTGCTTTTTTCAACAGACTGGTTATAACCAGTGTTTTGCTGTTTTTGGAAGTGAAGTAATGATGACTTGGAGGCAAAGCTCGCTCCTTGAACCACACTAAGTGTTTGCACTTTATGTCTGCATGCATTTTCACCTTTTGTGTTTCTGGACTGAGCCTCTGTGAATCAGCTGTGCCTTTGTGAGTGGGCTAGGCCTCTGGTGGAAAGGCCCTCCATAGGTGGGCGATATACGCAAGTGCAGGCCTGGCTTCTGGGAGCCTGCTGTGTTTCTGCAAGTGGACCAGACCTCCAGGATGGACTGAGTATTTATATGTAAATTGCGAGGTGTGTGTTTGCTGTCTTCGGGTGTGGACTTGGCCTTCAAGAGTGAGTTCGGCCCTTCGTGTAAGATTATTTCGTATGTACTGTGTTTTGTGTGTTCCTGGGTCTAGCAGGCCTTCCAAGAGCTGGACGCTGCCTAGGTTGTCCTAGAGGTAGCCAGAAGGCGAGTGGGGCAGGCTAGAAGCTAGAAGGTGTGTAGGGGCGGACCGAGAACCAGAACGTGTACATGTGCTGGGGGGGTGTGCGGCGTGTGAAGGCAGGCTGTCCTAGAGATGGGTGCAAGATGACTAAGGGTGGGCCAACTGCTGGCTTTCCACAAGTGTCAGTGTTGCATGTATTGTTTTTTTTTGTATGGATTTATCTCGTATGTACTTCTGTCTAAAGGCTTTTAAGGCAGCTTACAGTGGGATTTGGGTTTCAGTTACCATCCCCATTGCCTTGTAAATGGTTGATTTGTTAACTGATTGCTCAGTGTGAATTGGGGTCTGTTTCACTGTCCCCATTTCCCTGTAAATTGTTGTT
The DNA here is from genome assembly GCF_030684315.1 of Stegostoma tigrinum. Classification (NCBI taxonomy): domain Eukaryota; kingdom Metazoa; phylum Chordata; class Chondrichthyes; order Orectolobiformes; family Stegostomatidae; genus Stegostoma; species Stegostoma tigrinum. The sequence goes on from NC_081367.1 coordinate 42,975,584, forward strand.
TGTTTTGTTAACTGTAATCTTGATGTGTTTTGTATTTTCGTACAGGTTAATAAAGAGTAGAACCAGGAGACTGACTGAGCTGGCTGGACACAGACAGTGTACTGTGCACAAATGAAAAAAGGGTGGCTTGGTGAATGGATACTGGCGTCAATGCAGTTATTTCACCACCCCAACCAATTTTGGTATTATCCACACACTTCTTGATTGTACCCCTTATTATGAATCCAAATGATTATTCTCTCCCACAAACCTCAAAGCCTCTGTGGAACATCAACAGAAACAGTGAAATATTCTTCCAACATCACACTCTCTGCATTCTGCCCCTCAGCTAATTTTGGATCCAATGTGCCACGTTGCCTTGAATTCCATGGGCTCTTACTTTCTTCACCATTCTACTAACAAGGGACCTTGCAAAAACTTTTACTAAAGTCCATGAAATGCATTACCCTTACAACACTCTCCATTACCTCCTCAAAATATTCAATCAATTTGTCAAATATGACTGACTTTTACCAAATTCATGCTATTGCTGATTAATCCAAGTGCAAAGCATCTCAAGTACAAATATATTCTGTCTCTTAGAATTCTTTCTAATAACTTCTTCATCATCAGCTGACAATTTCCTGATCTATCCTTCCTCCCTTGTTTTGTATGTAACAGGACAACATTAGCTATCCTCCAATTCTCTGGCACCTCACCTATAGCCAGAGAGAATTTGAAAATGACCGCTAGTGCCCTCATGCCTCCTTCATTGCCTTCCCTCAACATCTTGGGATACATTTCATCCTGGCCTGCAGATCTGTCCGCTCTTAAGACTACTAAACCTTCTAGTACCTCCTCTCTCTATTTTAATTTCTTTTAATAGTTCACAGTCCTCCATATATCTACACATGTCATCTTGTTCCATTGTAAAGACCAACATAAAGTATTTATTGGAGACTGTACCCTTGTCTGCTGGGTCCACACACTGATTACCTCTCTGGTTCCAAATGAGCTCTACTTTTTCCTCTAGGTATGTTCTTGCTCTTTATATATCAAAAAAGGACTGTGGATTTTCATTTATTTTACACAATAATATTTTCCTAATTGCCTTCTTACCACCATGTACTTATTATATGCCTCTAGAGAATGCAATATTGAACTGTCTATCTAGTGTACGCCTCTTTAATTAATCCTAACCTCTCTCGCTTGATATTCAAGGTTATCCCCTCTATTTTCAGCCTTTGTCTTTATGGGAACAGATTATTCCCTGCATTAACTATTTCACCCTTGAATACCTCCCAGTGGCCTGACACAGACTCATCTGCAAATCATACTCCCTGTTCATCCAGGTCACATCAAATCTTAGTAAAGTTAGGCCTTTCTAAGTTTAGAGCTTTTATTCCTGGCCCATTCTTATCCTTTTCAATAAATTTCCTAAATCTGAGTTATGGTCACTATTTCCAAAACCTTTCTGATACGCTTTCCTCCTGCCTGGGCTCATTTCTGAATATTAGGTTCAGAATTGCCTCCTCCCTTGTTGGACTTTATATGTACTGGCTAAAAAAAGTTCTCCAGGGTATAATTTAAGAATATTGTTCCTCTTTCCCTACACTGTGCACAAACCATCACAGTTCATATGTGGGAAGCTAAAATCCCTAAGTATTAATGCCTTTTCATTTTTATACTTTACTGAAAGTTGATTAAATATTTGATCCTCAATCTCTCCTTGGTTGGGAGCCTAGTGGCCCCAACCAACAGCATGTTTGCCTCTTTTGTCCATTTTGTTTCTATCCATATGGCCTCTGTTGATGATCCTTTCAAGATATCACCCACCTCACTGTTACAATCGATTCCTTGATCAATACTGTGAAAGCTCCTATTTTTGTCTATTCTCTTCTCTATGTTGTCTGAATACCCTAAAACCAGGAATGTAGATCTGCCAATCCTGCCCATCTTTCAGCTAAGTCACAGACACAGCTATAATATCACATTTCCATATGCCCAACAGTGCCCTTAGTTCGTCTATTTACTACTTAGGCTCCCTACTATTAAAACGTATTTTAAAACCCTTGCTAATTCCATGTATCCAGCTTATGTTTCCTCTGCCTTTCAGACTGACTTACTCACAGTTTAACTTGAATTCCACCTCAGCTTCTCTCCCTTTGAATGAAGTGACAGGATCCCATATGCCTAATAACGAGTCTAAAGCCACCCTAAACAGCATTAGCAAACCTTTCCCACTCTTGTTCCTCTTCAGATATCCCATCTAACTTGTACAGGTCCCTTCTCCCCAGAAACAGTCACAATGTCTCAGGAATCTAAAGCCCTTCCTCCTGCATCATACATCCAACCACGCTACCCTTCTATTCCTGTACAGCATAAAGAATAATCAACTTTATGATTTTTTTTAAGTCCTGCTTTTCAATTTACTACTTACCTCCTTTGAAGTTCGCTTGTGGGGCATAATTTTCTTTCCATATCAGTGGTCTTTATATGGACCACGACTTAAACCATTCAGCCTCACCTTTCATTATGCCTTGCAGTTCCATGACATCCTTAACCCTGGCACTTGAGTTGCCACATTCTGGAGTCATGACTATGGTCGCAAAATTGTCTGTCTCCTCTTCTCACTAATGAATCCTGTAACATTACTGTCCTTCCACACCTTCCTACTGGTAGAAAAATCTTACTGTTACTTATATTCCAAATTTCACTCTGGTCCATCACTGGGCCACCTTCCCTGTGAAGATCTGCTCCTCTTGGTGACTGAGTGCCTGTCAAGGGTCCTCACTTCATCCATTCCTCTCCTTTATACCTTCTGAGATGTCAGATTCTTGTAAAAACCCATCTACTTCATTAATGCAAGGAAATCATTCATCCTTACCTGGTCTTCCCTGTATGTGATTTCAGGCACCAAAATATGGTTGACTCAGAACTACACTCTGGTAATTCAGGGATTGAGGATAAATGCTTGCCCAGCTAGTGTCACCCAGTCCCACAAACAGATTGTAAAATATTTAATTATCTGTAATCTGATTTTCAAGATATCAGATTAAAAACTGAGATTCTTTTAAATATGTACTTCAATGTACATTTGTAAAACAATGTATGCCAATATAGAGTACTAAAGAATCACCAGACAATACGACTTAATAACAATTATGATTATGAACTGAATCCTGCACAAATATAATTATTTCAAGTTCAGGCATTATTAAAGTGGCTCTAGGTAAAATATTTGAGTCATTGGTATTGTCTGCAAATATGCAAGCTCTTACCACAAATCTGTGAAGATTTATAAATTCCACTGAACAATACAGTTGGCAAAATGGGCAGTAAACAATCAGTAGAACTGCAATAAATCAGTTTCAAATCAATACATAGGTATTAAGCGAAAGGAGTCAAATGCATATTTCCCTATATATTTCTATAGAGCATCCAAGTAATGAAGTTTGCTTCTATCCAAAGCCATTTAATTTGAATTGTCTGATAATTTAAATATTTCTAAGTGTTTCCATCACATTTTGCTTTAGTATTTAAATTTTTTAATATCAATTATTACATATTCAATATTTTTATATTTAAAAGGTAAAACTATTATTAGATAGGCACTTTGTTTAAAATTCATTGACAGAAACAAATATAGCACATAAAACAATACAGGGCCTTCAGCCCAAGATGTTGTGCTGACCTGTTATCCTACTCTAAAATCAAACTAAACCTGCATACCCTTCATTTTACTATCATCCATGTGCCTACCCCAGAATCGCCTGAACATCCTAATGTTTCTGACTCTGCTATTACCACTGGCAGTGCACTCTGTGTGAAAGACCTACCTCTGACATTTCTCCAAACACCTTAAAATTATGCTCCCTCATAACAGTCATTTCCGCCCCGGGAAAAAGTCTCTGACTATCCACTCATCACCTTTGTACACCTCTATCAAGTCACCTCTCATCCCTCTTTGCTCCAATGAGAAAAGCCCGAGCTCCCTTAACCTTTCCTCCTAAGACCTGCCCTCCAGTCCTGGCAGCATCCTGGTAAATCTCCTCTGCATCCTCTCTAAAACTTCTACATCCTTCCTATAATGAGGCGACCAGAACTGAACATAATATTCCAAAATTTCGAAGAGTCCAGACCCAAAACATCAGCTTTCCTGTTCCTCTGTTGCTGCTTGGCCTGCTGTGTTCATCCAGCTCTACACCTTGTTATCACAGATGCTCCAGAATCGGCAGTTCCTACTATCTCTCAATATTCCAAGTGTGGTCTACCCAGGGTTTTATAGAACTGCAGCATCCCTTGCAGCTCTTAAACTCAATGCCCCTGCCAATCAAAGCCAACACACCATATGCCTTCTTAACAACCCTATCAACTTGGGTGGTAACTTTCAGGGAGCTATGGACGTGGACCCCAAGATCCCTCTGTTCCTCCACACAGGCAAGAATCCTGCCATTAACCCTGTATTCTGCATTCAAATTCAACCCTCCAAAATGAATCACTTCACACTTTTCCTGGTTGAATTCCATCTGCTACTTCTTTGCCCAGCTGTGCATCCTGTTAATTTCTCATTGGAACTTACAATAACCCTCCACACTATCCACAACTCCACCAACCTTTGCTTCATCGGCAAGCTTACAAACCCACCCTTCCACTTCCTCATCTAAGTCATTTCTAAAGATCACAAACAGTGGAGGTCCCAGACCAGATCCCTGTGGAACACCACTGGTCAGAGCTCCAGGCTGAATACTTTCCATCTACTACCACCCTCTGTCTTCTACTGGACAGTCAATTCTCTATCCAGACAGCCAAACTGCCCTGAATCCCAGGCATCCTTACTTTCTGAATAAGCCTACCATGGGGAACCTTATCAAATGCCTTGCTAAAATCCATATACACCATCCACTGCTCTACCTTCGTCAATGTGTTTTGTCACATTTTCAAAGTATTCAATAAGGCTTGTGAGGCATGACTTTCCCCTCAAAAAGCCATGCTGACTATTTCTAATCATAGTATGCTTTTCTAAATAATCATAAACACTGTGTCTCAGGATCCTCTCTAATAATTTGCACACCACATAAGTAAGACTGACTGATCTGTAATTCCCAGTATTAGCCTTATTCCCTTTCTTGAAGAAGGGAATAAAATTTGCCACCCTCCAGTCATCTGGTACTATTCCAGTGGACAGTGAGGACACAAAGATCATCACCAAAGGCGCAAGAATCTCTTCCCTCGCTTCCGGTAGTAATCTCGGGTATACCTCGTCTTGGCCGTGTATCATGTTTTTCGAAATTTTTAGCACATCCTCCTTCCTAACATCAATCTGTTAGACAATATCAGCCTGTTTTATGCTGTCCTCACAAACGTCAAGGTCCCTCTTACTGGTAAATACTGAAGCAAAGTATTCATTAAGGATCTCCCCTACCTCCTCCGACTTCAGGCACAAGTTGCCTCCACTATCTCTGGCCATATTCTCACTCTGGCAATCCTCTTGTTCCTCACATAAGTACAGAACACCTTGGAGTTTTCCTTAATCCCACCCATCAAGGCTTTTTCATGCCCCCACCAAGCTCTCCTAAGTCATTCTTCAGTTCCTTCCTGGCTGCCTTGTAACCCTCTAGAGCCCTATCCGATCCTTGCTTCCTTAACCTTAAGTAAGTTTCCTTCTTTCTCTTGACCAGATGTCCCACATGTCTTGTCATCCAAGGCTCCTTCACCTTACCATCCCTTTGTTGCCTCAATAGGACAACCCTATCCAGTTCTCCTAGCAAGTGCTCCCTAAACAAACTCCACATTTCCCTCAGAACATCTGTTCTCAATTTATGCTCTGCAGTTCCTACCTAATAGCATTGTAATTCCCCCTTCCCCCAATTAAATACTTTCCCATACCATCTGCTCCTGTCCCTCTCCATGATTACAGTAAAGGTAAGGGAGGTGTGATCATTATCACCGAAATGCTCTCCCACTGAGAGATCTGACACCTGGCCTGGTTCATTGCCAAGCACCAAATCCAATATGGCCTCCCCTCTAGTTGGCCTATCTATATATTTGAGTCATAAATCCTTCCTGGACACGCCTAACAATCTGCTCCATCCAAGCTATTCGTGCTTAGGAGGTTCCAGTCAATACTGGGGAAGTTGAAGTCACCCATGACAACAACCCTGGTACTTCTGCACCTTTCCAAAATCTTTGTCCCAAAAGTAACAGGGTTTCAGAGAACTTCCCAAAAATGCTCTTTTGTCAAATTGCTTCGAGAGCTTCGAGTTAATTTTATGCTGAGCTTTATGAAACGAGTGCATAGGAAAAAAAAATGACTTTTGATGCCTAAAGATCTAAAATTTATATGTTATGAGTATTACTTTGTAATACAGACTAGAGGATATAGGAATTAAAATAAATACATTTATTTCCAGCTTCCTATTTTGCTATTTTAACAAAAATTACACAGCCTGCCTTAATAACAACTAAATGCAATACTGATTTACAATACTTTTCATTGTTCATAGAATCCCTACAGTTTGGAAACAAGCCCTTTGGCCCAACAAGACCACACCGACCTTGAGAGCATCCCAACCCCCCTATACCCCACCTAATCTACACATCCCTGAACACTATGGGCAATTTAGCACGGCCACCTAGCCTGCACATCTTTGGACTGAGAGAGGAAACCCACGCAGACACTGGAAGAATGTGCAAACTCCACACAGACAGTCACTCGAGGGTGGAATTGAACCCAGGTTGTATCTGCCTATTTTTAACACAGTGCTTCCTAAGACATACAGCATCCATGCTAAAAGGAATGGAAGATTTATAAATTACACCCAGGAGTCATTTGTTCCTGATCTGAACTGTCATTACACAAGTTGCATTAGCTAAAGTGTGAGGAGAATACTTCCTCAAGAAGAAATCCATGACCTCAAGCAACAGTTACCTGCTCCAACTAGGCTAAGAAATAGCAAAATGCCCATGGAAGCTAGAAATCTGAAAGAGAAACAGAAAATATTGGAAATATTCACAGGTCAGGCACCGTTTGTGAACAGAGGTATAAAGTTCAATTTTCACGGTGATACCTTATGTCAGCTCTGACAGAAGTTACAGATTTAACAGGTTTTGGGCAACTGCAGAGACAGAGAAGAGGGAGCAAGGCCAAGAACAACAGTAAAGATGTTATGGGTTGAGGGAACAAAAGATTGAAAGGCAAAAATAATGATTACACCTTTGACATTCGCTCCCTCCTGTATTTTATTCCAGCAGAGACTTTCTGATTATCTTATCTTGTTACTGTCCTTTCTCAAGACATTTTCAACAGTTTTTGGTTTTAATGACAGGTCACTGACCTAAGCTGTTAATTTGCTGAAGACAGAAGTGGAATCTGACCTGTTCACTTCCAACATTTCCTTTTTTTTAAATTAGCTGAGTATTATGGGGGTAGAATAACAGTGAGCCTGACTTGTTCAAATCTGTAGTTTCCTTCAGAAAAACAGTGGCTGCACTTCACAAGTAACTGACTGGCTACAAAGCACAGATTTATTCTGGTCATGTAAGGCAATACATTAATGCAATGTTTATTTTGTACAGTACTGAACTTTAGTGTTAGCATATCATGTGTCATCAATATATTTTTAAATTCAGTATAAAGTACTTGGCGTTCCTTTAGCTAAAATATAATGTTCAAAATAAAGTGCTGGAAATACCCAGCAGGTCAGGCAGCATCTATGGAAAGAAAGTTAATATTTCATTAGGATGACCTTTTCCTCAGTTTATTTTTTGTTTTTATTTTGGACTTCCACCATTCATAGCATTTTGCTTAAAAATGCAAAGGTCAGTTATTCTCAAACATTTTAAGGCTTCGCTTTCAAAGCCTTGTTAAATACAGATCTGAAATCTGTTCTTTTTTGCCCAGATATTCCTTTCAATCTTTTAAAACGTGTTTAGCATAAATGTTTTTATAGTGATTCAATTGAAATTGTAACATGTTGTGTATTTTAATAAATAAATGATGCTTACCTGGTCCAATCGTAAAGCACCGTCATCAAACCTTTGCTTACGAAGGTGTTTAGCCATGTTATGAAGATTTATTACAGCAGTTTTTATGTCCGTAATACAATGCTCAGGTGAAACAGGTGGCAATTCATCAGGGGTGAATATTTTTTCTGGATCCTCAATTATACTTTGTGCATGATTATAACTCAGTTTTACACAAGAACGAATAATAGTTCGACCGTACCACTGACTGAGGACCTGCAAAATAAAATTACAGAGGCACATAATTTGAAAATTTATCATTATTCAGTGGCTCATTAAATTTCTCAGAAATTGAATAACTGATGAGTAGCATGTACACATTAAAATATAATCAAACCCTAACCAATGAGCTTTCAAAATCATTACTGTAGTAAAAAAAGCAGATGCTTTGAGGCAAAGTACAAAAAATTGTTTAAATTCTTTTATTTTGCATGATTGTTTTCACAGGGCAGAGTATTCATTTAGTCTAGTAAAGGTACATTCATGATGTAATGATAAAATGTGTAATATGCACAAATAGCTTCTATAAAAATATACACTATATTTTTGCATATTTTGATGATGATCCAATCTCTGTGGCAAGACGGCAGAAGAGTAGAATGCTCCTGTTGAAGCTCTACTATTTCTTGTTCCTCCTTTAACTTTTTCTTTTTTTTTCTTCTCTCTCCTCAGCACCAGAGGGGAATACCAGCAGGCACTGGCAGCAAGTCCACACAGCAGTGAGCCCTGCAGCAGCATGTGGACTGTGAGCCCCAGGGCAACACAGGGAACAGCTCCAAAGCAGTACATGGGTAAGTAGCCCCAGAGCATTGTGCAGGCAGCGTTTCCAGGGGCTGGTGGCGAGAGCAGGAGCAGGTAGTGTTGGGGACCTGCTGCGAGAGCGGGAGCAAGCAGCCTGAGGGGGCTGTAAGGGCGAAGTCAAGCCTCGTGACGAATGTGAGCCCAGGACTGTGATGTTGAACTATTAACTGTTTCTTTGTTTTTCCTATGCTTTAGTAAGAAGGAGTGAAATGTTCAACTTCTTCGCTTGCTTTCTTTGTTTCTCTACTCTGTACTAGTATTGTATGTCTAGGTGCATTTATACTCAAGACGGTGCCGTAAGTGGCAGCTTGTAAACTCTTCACTGTATCCATGTGAGTGAATATATGTGAAAATAAAAAGCTAATTCTAATTCTTCCTGCATACTGTTTGAGCTTTCTAAATTCATGGACTGAAAATTGAGATTGTAAAGTTGTGAAATATATAGAACTTTTAGAACAGTTTTAGGGTTACCAGTTTCCTGGATTACAGCTTCTGTATCTTGACAGATCAAGTACCATTTTAAAAAGACATGAAGTATTAAACAAACTCCTTAGACTTTGGCCTGCTGTGTTCATCCAGCTCCACACTTTGTTATCTCAGTTAAAATAAATACTGGATTCAGTGTCTACACTGAAGTAGACTTAAAGGGATGTAGAATTGTAATGTGTTCCTCAAAACCTAGAAGCAAAAGCAGACAAATCAGCCCATCGAGTTTGTACTGCCATTCAGTAATATCAGGGCTAATCTGATAATCCTCAGCTTCACTTTCCTGCCTTTTCCCTATAACCCTTACCGATTTTAAAAAATCTCTCTCAGCTTTGAATACATTTAATGACCTGGCCTTGCCAGACTTCTACAGTAAAGAATTCCAGAAAGTCACTACTCTGAGGAAATTCCTCCTCATTTTTGTCTTAATGTGCATTCCCCTAGTCTGCGACTTCGTCCTTTACTCCTTGACCACCCCCAAACAACCTCTCCACATCTACCTTGTCCAGTTCCTTAAGAATTTTGTATATTTGAATAAGGTCAGCTTTCACTCTTCTATATTTCAATGAGTACAGGGTCAATCTAATCAACCTTTCACATAAGTCAGTGCCTCAATAACTCCCTACGAATCTAGTGAAACTTCTTTGGTCTGCCTCCAATGCAGGCAAATCTTTCCTCAGGTAAGGGACCCAACATTGTCTACAGTATTAAGGATGTGGTCTGACATGTGCCTTTATATAGTTTTAGAAAAACCTCCCTATCTTTGTACTCCATTACCTTTGAAATAAAGGCCAACATTCCATTTGCCTTCTATTTTCCACTGAAATTGGACACGAGCTTTTGTGATTCATGGACAAGGATCCCCAATTCCATCTGTTCTGTAGCTTGCTGCAGTCTTTCTCCACCTAAATAATAATCAGCTCCACTGCTTTTTTTCCTGCCAAAGTGTACAACATCCCAATTCCACACGTTATATTCCATCTGCCAAGTTTTTGGGCACTCATTTAACCTGTCTATAATCTTCTGCAGACTCGCCGTGTCAGCCTCATCGCTTGCTTTCCCACTTATTTTTGTGCCATCCTCATATTTGGCTATAGTGCATTCACATTTGTTATAAATAATTGTGGTCCAGTATATGAGATTGCCCTCCTTGTCCTGCCACTGTACTGAGATTGCTCACACACCGTTCCCCTCCCCACCATCCTACCACTGTGCTGAGATCGCATCCCACCACCACCACCTCTTTGCCCCACCCCCCACACCCATCAACGCTCCACGTCTTCTCCCCACCAATCCCCCTGCCCCACCAACACCTGTCCTACCACTGTACTGTGATCACCCTTCTCGTCTTGGCACTGTACTGAGATTGTTCTCATGGGGCTGAATGGTTGGTTGCACATTTCTTCATTTAGTATAGCTGAGATGGATAGTTGTTCCTTCAGATCTTTGTTATCAAAAGTGTCACTTCAGACTACTTCCTAGCAGTTCTGCAGTGTGCTAGAAGAAGTAGGAGACTCAATCTATTGTTTCTTTAAGATTATCAGGGATTATTATTTTGCTGTTCATTTTTCAAATATACACTGGATCTAAAATTGACCAAAAACTAATTTTTATATACTGGCTTTTAGTAAGTGGCAATATTGCAACATTTTCCTTGATTTGAGTCTTAAAGTCAGTATCAATGCTCCAATTGGTGGCTCAAAAAAGATTTCTCGTTAGAGCAAGCTCCAAACTGAAATTGATATACACATTGCTAACCGATAACACAACAAAACCATAAGATGTAGGAGCAAAGCAGGCCATTTGAACCACAAGTTTGCTCTGCCAATCAATCAGATCATGGCTGATCTGATAATACTTAACTCTACTTTCTATATCACCATAACCCTTGCTTCCCTGACTGATCAGAAATATGTCTACCTCAGTCTTGACTATACTTAACAACTTAGTGTCAACACCCACTATGGTAATAAATTGCACAGATTCGCTAACTTCAGAGAAAAAAATCGTCATTGCAGTTTTAAATTGTGATCGCTTGTGCTGAGATTATGCCCGCTGGTCCCAGACTCTCCCACAAAGGGAAACAACCTTTCCACATCAACTCTGTCGAGCCCTCTCAGAACCTGATATGCTTCAATAAGGTCTGGTCTCTTTCTTCGAAACTCATAATGAGTATAAGCACAATTTACTCAACCTCCTTGTAAGAAAATGCCTCCATACCCGGAATCAATCACGTGAACTGCCTCCAATTTCAATATATTTGTTCTTAGATAAGGGGATGAAAACTGTTCACAGTACTTCAGATGTTATGTTGATGCTTCTACAAATTAAACACACTGTATGCGTAGTGATTCAGTTGAGTCAGCATCAAGTTATTACATTCCATCTGTTCTCAAATTCCAATATAGAATATAGTATACTTTGATCATCAGTACCAATATTTTCTTTAACAGTTCATTTAGGTTCAGTAAGTGGGACTACACTTGCTATGATACAATAAATACAACAGCTGAACATACAAGCAGCAATCATTCTTGGGGAGATCACTGATATCACAAGTTCAGCATGCCTACAATAATAGCGGTATTAAGGCAAACAAAGAGAGTTCAGTGTGATGAGATTAGCAAAGAAAAATGTAAATGTAAGCCAATATAAATGATACAAATATAGAGGTATAAATTGAAAGGAATAAAGCCAATCTTTTCAAAAAGTTTAGTCCTCATAATATTAGAATTGCCCTGACGCTTGTGTGAAATTTTTGAAAACAGAACAGAGTGAAACAAAACCCACTCCACCCAAATTCCAAGTACAGCCACAATGAGATAATTCACCGTGAGATCACTGTATTAAAGCATGGTCCCATCCTCGATGAATACATACATCCATAAATGATTAAAAAATCTCAAAACTGTAAATAATTCCTGCTGTCAAAACCTTACCTGTTGCTACATTGTTCGTATTATCATTGTGAATTCCTATATCCACATTTACAAAGGAATATGTCAATATAAATGCAACACTAGCGGCAGGACCTCACCAGCAGAGTGTGCTGCAATATCTGTTCTCCAAAAGTCACAAGATTTTTATGAAATTGTTCAATCTTTTCTAAAACTAAAATTTTCAAACTCACAAGAAACATTTTTTAAAAAAATGACAATTCACAATAACACGATTAAATGTTCTGATGAAAGCTTACTACTTGAAATATTATTTCTTCCTCTTTCCACGGATGCTAATGGACCCGATAAGTAAATCCAGCCTTTCCTGTTTTTATTTCAGATTTTCAACTATTGAAGAACTTTGCTTTTGGATTAATAGCTATATAGCCTTGGAATTATCTATTACATTATTTTCTTCAACAGAATGTTTTGCTTGGAGGCCTCACCTACTTCAAAATTTAGATTTGAATATAGGATAAAGGATGAAGCAGGGAAGAGAGGAAAGAAGAGACAATGATGAAAACGTGGATATGAATGCTGATGGGTCATGAAACAGTGAGGAAAAAAATCAATTAAAGGGATAGGAGTGAAAGAGAGAAAAGAACTGACAAGGAAAGTCAAGTAAGGAACATTTACAAAGCAGAAGGTAGCAGGTGTTACAGAGAAGCAAGGACAGCCTGTGTAAAAGAGAAGTGGGAATGCACACAGAAAAGAGAAAAAAAGACTGGGAAAGAGAAATATTGAGAGAACATTCCAACTGAGGCATAAAATAGTGGAATGACTTACATTATAAGTCAACTGTATTTAAGTAAACAGAGGTGGTGCTCATTAACCAAGGATTCACTTGAGCCTAAAATACACTGAAAGTGTGGTTATATCAGGAGATGGAACTCAATATTTTCACTTGGCGATTGACTTTCAACTACACTTTCTCACTGCAAGTTCCTCTTAGACAATTATCAAAAAAGTGCAATACTGTCTGCAGAGCACCTGGAACCAGCGTGAACAGAGAAAACAACTCTATCTCCTTAATCATTCAGATTAAATGATAATTAAAGAACAGTGCAATGTCTGAACTGCAAATTACAAATTAGAATATTTAATTCAAGGGCAAGATAGATACAGAAGATCAACTAAAGATAGGGAAAGAAAGAGTGGATTAAGAAAAATTGACAGAAAGAAATGGAAAAAAAATAAGCTGCCAACAATAATTAAAATGTGAAGGAATGGAACTCCAAATTTGCATAAAACAATTTTCAGTGCCAGCAGATTGGTTTGATGGCAAATGCCAATTATATTTTTTTTATTTATACATTCACCGGGTGAGGGCCTTGCTGGATAGGCCAGTATTTATTGCCCATCCTTAGAGTCAACATTAATCACATGTAGGTCAGACCAGGTAAGGATGGCAGTTTCTTTCCTGAAAGGACAGTATTGAACCAGATGGGTTTTTCCAACAATCAACAGTGGATTTTTGGTCACCACTACACTCTTAATTCCAGATATTTATTGAATTCAAATTCCATCATCTGCCAGGGTGGGATTCAACCACAGGCTCCCAGAACATACCTGAATCTCTTGTTTAACAGTCCAATGATAACATCACCTATGATACAACATAAATGTAAAAAGGCAGAAAAACTGTAGTTCAATGGTAGTATCCCATTTAAGACCCAGCTTCTCTAGAAGTGTGTTGACAATTTTGGGTCCCTTACGTAAGGTTTCCTGGAATAGGAGGCAGCCCAGAGAAGACACACTTGGCTGATGCCAGGTCTGGAGGGACTGTCTTACGAGGAGAGGTTGAGTAGGTTGGGCCAGTAATTGTTGGAATATAAAAGAATGAAAGGCCACTTTATTGGAACATACAAGATTCTTAGGAAACTTGACAGGGCAGGTGGGGCAAGTCATTTCCCCTTGTAGTAGAGTCTAGGACCACGGGGCATAATCTTAGAATGAGAGATCATACATTGATGACAGAGGAGGAATTTCTTCTATCTGAGGGCAGTGAATGTGTGGAATTTTTTACTGCAGAAGGTGTCAAGATTAAATATATTCAAGGCTGAATTAGGCAGATTTCTAATCAATAAGGGAATTAAGAGTCATGAGGAAAAGACAAGAAAGTGAAGTTCAGGATTATCAGATCAGCCATGATACAACTCCGACCAGCTTATCACCAATTCTAGTTATGCTGGGGCTCCTTGATTAGTGTGAGAATGACAGCCCATGATTTAGTTAGATTCTACCTGAATGTCAAGGGCAATCACATCAACCTCACCCCAGGAGTTCAGCTCTTTTGTCCATATTTGGACAAAGGTCAGAACCTGACTGGACCCGGCAGAACCCAAATTGAACATAATAGATTAATGATGAATAAGTGCCACTTGATTGCAACATCAATGACAGCATCCATCACCCCGTTTATAATCAAGAGTAGACTGATAGCGCAGTATCAGCTGGGGTGGATTTGTCCTGAGTTTTGTGGACCGGATATTCTTTGGCAGTTTTCCACATTGATCTATAGATGTCAGCATTGTAACTGTACTAGTAAAACTTGGCTAGCGGTGTGCCAAATTCTGTAGCAAGGTCATCAGTATTAATACTGCAATGTTGTCAGGGCATCATAGCCTTTTCAGTATCCAGTGCCTTCAGCCATTTCTTAATTTCACATACAGCAAATCAAATTGACTGATGACTGACATCTGAGATACTGGAGACCTTGAAATGCAGCTTGGATTGATTCCTCTCATCTTGATAATAATGGCAGAGTTGGGGATTTGCCAGGTCACAAGATTCACAGAATGTGGGTGAGTACCGCTGCTGCTGGTGGTCCACAATTCCTTGAAGATACCCAGTCTTGTGTTGCTAGATCTGTCTGAAGTGTGATGCAAGATGTGTGATTTATATATATTCTAATGTCATTTATTTTAGTGTTGGATTTTTAACTCATGGCATGAGAGTTTTGGTGTGTGTGTGTCAGGGGATTTAATGATCAACTTGCCAGATTTTCTAGGGCAACTTCTTTAAGCCAGTATAAGCCAAATACACTATCTTGACTAATAATTAGAATTTGTTTGCATTATGAGACTTTCACAAATGGATGAAGTGAACATTGGCTTGTTTTCAGTTATAATAATCAGGAGTTGATCTTTTTTGACTTGGGGGAAAAGCGCATAGCTTGGAAAGATTTTGGTTGTAGTTTGCAGAGGCCCTGCTAATATTAGATTATGAAACAGTGTCTCACAGTGAACTCTCAAGATCAAGAAACAGATAAGTTAAACCTATAGATGTGATACAAAAAGGAACTCTTTCTCTGGTGTCTGAGTACTGGAAAGTAATGGTATGGGATAAATGGAATTGTATTTTATCATGTTCCAAAATCTTCAAAATTGCATTATGTGTAAATAGTTTGGTTTATCCTCTTTTATCTTAATTTGTTGTGTAATAAACTAGTTCTATTGTGAAATCAAAATCTGCAGCATTGTGTGCTTGAGAAAGACCATTGCATTAAATAAAAACAAAATATGATCAATCAAGCCAGATTTTAATCTGGGGTCTGATTTACACAATAATAAAATCAGCTATTAAGTCTGTCTCATTTAACATTATGGTGGTGCTGCCCAATGGAGGTCCCTAATGTAAAGAAGAGGAGGATCCACAAATATCTCTATCAGTGATGGAGAACTCAACAATTCAGTGTAAAAGACCAGATTGAAGCATTTGAAACAATTCTTATCCGCAAGTGTTGAGCTTATGATAGATTTTGGCCTGAGTTTGGCTCTGTTGAGGTCCAGTTGTCTATTTATGAGTTGCTAGATCTGTTTAATCTGATGCCATGAGAGTTCGAAAGTATTCTTTGTATTACCTCCAAAGTAAATTTTGAGGTCTCCCAGGGCAATTCCTTTCAACTGTATACCATCAAGCCACCACTTCCGCTGGGTATTCCATGATAAAAGACATGTCAAACCCAGGTCAAGGATATTTGGAAGGTAGTCATATTCATGGAATGATACAAGATCATAAGTTATAGGTAGAAAATTAGGCCATTCGGCCCACTGGATTTTCTCCACCTTTTTAACAGGACTGACATGTTTCTCAACCTCATTCTCCTGCCCTGTCCTGGTATCCCTGATTCTCCTTCCTAACCAAGAACCTAACTCTGTCTTAAAGACACTCAATGACTTAGTTTCCACAGCCTTCTGCAGAAATAAGTTCCACAAATTCACCACCCTCTGGCTAAAGAAGTTCCTACTCATCTCAGTTTTAAAGGTTTGTCCTTTGCTCTGTGGCTGTGCCCTTACACCCTAGTCTCTCCTAATAGTGAAAACATCATCTTGACATTAAATTTATTCAGGCCTCTCAGCATTCTGTAGGTTTCAAATGAGATCCCCCTTCATCCTTCTACACTCTATTAAGCTCAGTGTCAGAGTACAATGTCAGGTTTTTGCTTGACTGACCTGCGGAACATCTCTCCAAGTTTTAGCATGATACCCCAGGAATTACACAGTACAGCTCTGCTGGATTAGTGGAGCTTGGTTTTCCAACATAGTTTCCAATGGCCACCTGGCTATCTGGTGATCTGTCCAGTTGCTTTTAAAAAAATACTTTGTAGCAATTTGAGACAATTGAGTGGCTAGCTAGGTCATTTTAGAGGGAATTTAAAAGTCAAAGATATTATTGTGACTTTTGAGTCAGGTCAGACCAAGTCAGGACAGCCAGGGTGCTGGGACTGGTGTACAACAGGGTCCAATAATTAGGCAATGGGATCTTGAGGGCTCACATGGATCAGGGGCTCAGACCAGGAAAAGCACCAGGGCCAGAGGTTCCTATTGGAAATAAACTTTACTCGGCCTGAACGGACCTAAAAGAGAAGATTCTTTTTTCCTAAAGGGACCAAACTCAGTGTGTCTACTGGTCTGTTTGGATCCATTTATAGCTTTTAGGGGAAAAAAAATCACTTTTACGTCTCTTGTGGCCAAGTGAAGTTTATTTCTAACGGGTCTAAATGGACCCAGTCTATCTGAAAAGAGGGAACATTCTTTATCCAAAAAATCATTTGGTCCTGAAGTTTTTGAATGAGGAATTCCCAACCTGCATCTCAAAAACTAAAGGACAGATCTCACAAAACGTAGATGGACAGAGTATAGTCCAAGTTTTCGCAGATTGCATTTTTGTTTTCCATTCAATGAAAATTCCTGTAAAATCAACTATGATGGACTGGATAAAGTGTTCAGATGGCCAAATAGCATCTCACCACCTTCCCCCTCTCTTCTCAAATCTCAAAAAGCTAATGTTCCATGAGGAGACAAATAAAATGCTGCTAAGATATTCTGATCTTCTCCTGGAAATGCAGCAATATTGACATTAATAATTGGGAGGACCTTGTGACAAATCATTCAAAATGGTAACAAATTGTCAACCAAGTCTAAATGCCTTAATGAGGAGGCAGGGCAGTGGCCGAGAAGGGAAGAAAGGGAAACATATCCCGCATTGCGGATGCCACTTCCTTATAGAATGTTTGATCTGATGTACCCAAAGGTCTGCAAGTTGACAATCAGCCTGCTCAGTCACTGAGGCCTGAAGACCTCTGACAGCAATCTTTAACCTTCAGTAAATATCATCCTTGAATCAACTGCCAAATGGCTGGCCTGAGGAACAACTGATTAGGTTTTAGCAAAAATGTGGATCCAGATCTTGAATTTTTTTTTGAAGGACCCATTGACATTGGGAGATAGGGAAAAATAACCTTTAAAAAAAAAATTTGTGGATTGTTTAATTACTTCTACCTCTGAACATGAGTCTGAGATAGTAAAAACTGTCGATGCTGGAGTTGGAGATAACACAGTATGGAGCTGGAGGAACACAGCAGGCCAGGCAGCATCAGAGGAGCAGAAAAGTTGATGTTTCGGGTCCCTGAAGGCAAGCTCCAACCCGAAACATCAACTTTCTTACTCCTCTTATTACAGTCTGAGTCTGTTGTATTAGCTTGTTTGCCTGTAAACATTATATCTTAAAAACTAATGAATGCATTTTAGTTAAACTTGGAACACTGACACAACATGGCCTATGAAAGAAATTTTTTTTTGGAAAAGTTGCAGGTCTGGATCATGGAATATTATAAAGGATCCGTTAACAGTGGAAGATTGGTCTAATTGAATTTTTTCAGCATTGCTTTATTTAGAATGTTGCTGATCACTTTAGAAGGTATAGAATTGTCTCAGCTGTTGTGGTGGAATTTGTCACAGCTGTCAAAATATGAGCTGTTTTCAGAACATGTAGTTCGATATGGATTGGCTTGAAGCCTCCTCAGTGAGATGGAAACTCTTAAAATCAAAGAAAATTATTTTTCAGCTTTGTAGTTGACGAACATCAACCCAGCTGGGTACAATATCAAGGAATGGCTGCAATGAGGTCATAGTGTTGAGTTAAGACTAGGTGCTGATAGAGTCCTCTCTAGCAAGCATCCTTTTCACATGAATCTTAAGGTGTGACGTCAGGAAATCCTCTCAAGTACTCCAGGTACAGTCTATTAAGGCTTTGTACAGCTGAAGCATGATTTCTACATCTAGAAGTTCAGGAATATGTAATTTGACCATTACTGAAAAATATTTATTTGCTAGTCATCATCAACCTGAGAATCACCATTACAATACTTTTATCATTTTACTTGCCAACCAATCGGCATTCTTCTTTCACATGGTATAATTGTATTTTTCTCTTAAAATAGTATTTCTGTGAAATGTCCTGATGAGTGCAAGACTAAAAGCTTTGACAAAGTGTGTCTTTTTCAGTAATATTTAATTGTTACATCCTTATATTCTGGTTTTCTAGATTTCAAGCCAACATTCTTGATTACATTCTGTAGCAGTTCATGGAGTTTAAAGACTCGTGTACCTGTCCACACGCCACTCTCTCCTGTTAAGTCTCTAGATTTCAATGTGTCCCTCTAGTTTTTCATATTTAGGTGGAGCCCAGTTCTATTCTTTTCAGTTCAACGTGGTTGATCTCACATTTATCTTCATGAATATCCATTTACAAATGCCAATCATTTTAACAATCAACATCTATGCATTTTATCTGCACTGTTTACAATCCTTATTATGTTGATATTTGTGTCATCAGCAAATTTGCATATGCGGCTTTCCAAACTATAATCTAAGCATTTATAAATATAGAGAATTGTTGAGGCACCAACTCAGGTCCCTGTGGTACACCACTAATCATATCTTGCCAATTAGAGTAGTTGCCCATTATCCCTACTCTGTTTCCTGCTGCTCAGCCAATTTCCTAACCAGGTCAATAATTTATCTTCCATTCGAAGAGTTTCAACTTCAGCTAACAGCCTTTTATGAGAGATTAAACGCTTCTAGACATCCATATAAATAACATTTATAAACATTCCTGTCTACTCTTTAATAATCGCTTCACAAAATTCAATCAATCAGACTTGTTGTAACTTTTACAAATCTAGGTCAACTCTCTTTGACGAGCTGAAATTTTGAGGTGTTCAGTCATTATAGATTGGAACAATTTCTCAAAAACAAACACCAGGCAAACTGATCAAAAATGCCCCAGATTTCCTCTGTTATCTTTCTCAAATAAAAAAATGCCACACACAATATCCTGATCTGAAAAGCAACTCCCCAGTCTAGACAACTTTGGAAGCCGATATTTCAGACATCTGCAATGTTATCAGCTGTTTTTTTAAAACCCTGGTCCAATGACTTTGTCCGTTATGGGACAGGTCAAATTACTGGGAAGAATTGAAAGACACTCACACATATTAGGAAAACAACGAGAGTGCTGATTGTGAGTTGACTGTTCAAAGAGTCATTAGGAATGTAGATTTTATTGACAGTTACACTTTGATCTATCTGCTTATTTCAAAGAGAGAATAGGTTAGGCTCCAGAAGATAGCTAATGGGAACCTGAGGGGTAAATCAAATTTGAAGAAAGTAAAGATGAAAATAGTAAATTGAAAAGATGCAGAAGAGCCGAGAACACACAAGAAACAAAGTTGAAAATTGTGTATGGTTTGAAAGCGGATAATGCCAAGAAGGCAAAGTTATTTGAATACACGTAGCATTACCAACAAAGCAGACAATCTAAAAGCACTGACAGATGTACATGACATGGGTATGATCTAACTGCCTTTACAGAAACTTCATAGTAACTAAGATTGGGAACTGAATACACAAGGATATTTGACATTTAGGCAGGCCAGACAAGAAGGAAAAGTTGAAACGGCACTGAAGATGAGAGATGGGATAGTAAGGGAGGATGCCAAATTAGATGAACACTGTTTGGGTGGGACAAAGAATCAGGAAAGGGCAACACACATTGGTTGCAACTATTTTTAGGCCAGCAAAAAGTAGTGCTGGTGTGGGTCATGGTATTCATCAGGAGAGGAGACAAGTATGTGGTATGGGCAACACAGTCATCGTGGGTAACATCATCCTCATGCAGTCGGGGTAAACCAATTGAAAGCTAAAGCTGTGGAGGATAAGTTTCTGCAGTATTGTAGGGATGGTTTTCTGGAGCAGAATGCTGAGGAGGCAACTAGAGGTCACGCTATTTTAGATCTAGTATTATATAATGAAAAAGGACACAGTAACAATAATATGCAAAAGAATCTTGAGGGATGAGTGATCACAATAGAACCTTATATTATGTTTGAAAATGAGTAGCTCATTCTGATGTAAGGGTGTTAAATTTGAATAAGGGGAATTATGAAGGCACGAAGGGCAAAGTGGCTGAAGCCAATTGGGAAAATACATTAAAAGGCATGAGGTTCATAGGCAATGGTTAACAACTAAAGCGGTATTGCGTGACTTGCACCAACTACACATTCCTTCAAAATGATAAAACTCAACAAAGTCAGTTAAATATGGCTATCAAAAGAAAGTCACGATCGTATAAGATTAAAAAAGGCTTCTAAAGTTGCTAGAAATAGCAATAATACTGAGCATGGGGAGATTTATAAAATACAACAACACACATTCAAGAAATTGATAAAAGGAAGAAAAAAACAAACTATGAATGCAATTTTGCAAAAAAAACAGAAAAATGAGCTTCGAGGTATATAAAAAGACATTGTTTGGCTAAAAGGAACGTGGCTCCATTTTACAGACAGTTTCAATAGAATTTATAAAGGAGGATTAGATAAATTGGAAGTAAACTAAATGATTACTTTATGTCTGTTTTTACTGAGGAATACACCAGAAATCCCTCAGAACTAGAGATCCAAGTGGCTAGGCAGAATGAAGTGTTGAAGGAAACCGCACGGATGATGAGATGGGACCAGTAAGGGAGGATGTCAAATTAAATGAACACTGTTTGGATGGAACAAAGAATCAGGAAAGAGCAACAGAAATTGGCTTCAACTGTTTTCAGGCCACCAAAAAGTAGTGCCAGTGTGGGTCATGGTATTAATCAGGAGAGGAGACAAGTATGTGACATGGGCAACACAGTGTTGAAGGAAATCAGCATTGGTAAACAGACTGTAATAGGAATTCAAGGTGGCTGCAAGTTGATGAATTCCCAGAACCTAATGGCCTGCTTCCCAAAGTGTTAAAGGAGGTGGCTATAGAGATAGTTGGTGCATTGGCAATTATCTTCCAAAATTCTAAAGATTCTGCAATGATTCCTGTTTATTTGAAGATAGTAAATGCCCACCCACTATTTAAGGGAGCAGGAGAGAAAACTGGAAACTAAAGACCTGTTAAGTCTTACATCAGTTGTAGGGAAAATGCCAGAATCTATTATCAATGATGGGATAAACAGAGACCTGGCTGGTAATGAATGATCTGATTGGGAACAGTCAGCATAGGTTTGCAAATGGGAAGGCTTAGCGAATGGGCAAGAACATGGCAGATGGAATATAATGTGGAAAAATGACAGATTATCCATTTTAGAAGGAAAACGGATGTATAAAGTATTTCTTAAATGTTATGTGGTTGGATAGTGGAAATACATTAAGGGGCTTGAGTGTTCTGGTCAATAAGTCGGTGAAGGCTAACATGGAGATGTAGCAAGCTTTAAGAAAGTTTAACCAAGCTCAGGCCACACCTAGACTACGTTATTCAATTCTGGTCTCCTTATATCTAAAATTTGTTATTGCCATGGACGGAGTGAAACAAAGGTTCACCAGACTTGGTCCTAGGATGGCAGTATTGACTTATGAAGAAAGATTGGGCCTGTATTCTCCAGAGTTTCAAAAAGTAATAAGCGATCTCATTGAAACATATTCAAATGTTTTCAGGGCAGATGTTTCCCCTGGATGGGCAGTCAAGAACCAAGGGACACAATTTAAAAATAACAGTGATGCCACTTAGGTCCGAGATGAGGTGAATTATTCACAAGGATATGAACCTTTGGAATTCTCAACCACAGAAGGCTTTGGAAGCCCAGTCTTTGAGTAAGATTCAGGTAGAGGTCGATAGATTTCTGATTACCAATGATGCACAGGGTTATGGGGATTGGTGAGTAAAAAGCATTAATTGTTTAATTAGAAATTATCATACTGAATAATGGGACAGACTCAACAGCTGGATGGCCTACTATTCCAATGTTCCTAAGTTCTATCTGGATATAGGATCCACACAAAGAGATAAAATCATACAACACGGAAATATACGTTTCGGTTCAACCAATCCCCGCTGACCATAATCCCAAAACAAACTAATCCCATCTTCCTGCACTTAGAAAATAGAACAGTACAGGCCCTTCGGCCCACGATGTTGTGCTGAACTTTTACCTGAAACCTAAGGTCTATCTAACCTCCACTGCTACCTCATACTATCATCCATATGTCTATCTAATAGCCGCTTAAATGCCCCTAATAAGGCCAACTCCACTACCCTCTCTGGCAATGCATTCCATACCTCTACCACTCTCTGAGTAAAGAACCTACCTCTGACGTCTCCCTGAAATCTACCTCCTTTCACTTTAAAAAAATGTCCCCTCGTAAAAGTTACCTCCACCCTAGGAAAAAGTCTCTGGCTATCTACTCTATCTGTACCTTTGATTATTTTGTACACCTTTATCAAGTCACCTCTCATCCTTCATCGTTCACTTGGCCCATACCCCTGCAAACATTTCTTATTCATGTACTTATCCAAATGTCTTTCAAAAGGCGTAACTGTATCTGCATCCACCACATCCTCTGGAGGTTTACTCTCCACACAAACCATGTTGTGTAAAAAAAAGTTGCCCTTACTGTCTGATTTAAATCTTTCTCCTCTCACCTTAAAAATATGTCCCCTAGACTTGAAATTCCCTACCCTAGGGAAAAGACACCCGCAATTCACCTTATCTAAACCCCTCATGCTTCTATAAACCTCTTTAAGGTCAACCCTCAACCTCCTAAGCTCCAGTGAAAAAACTCCCAGCCTATCCAGTCTGTCCATACAACTCAAAACCCTCCATTCCTGGCAACATCCTGGTTGATCTTTTTTGAACCCTCTTCCTAGCTTAATAATATCTTTCCTATCACAGGGCAACCAGAGCTGGACAGATTACTCCAAACGAAGGCCCATCAATGTCCCATATAACCTCAACATGACATCCCAACTCCAATACTCAAAGGTCTGACATTGAAGGGTAAATGCTTCTTAACCAAAACAAAACCGAAAGAACTGTGGATGCTATAAATCAGGAAGGGTCACTGTACCTGAAATGTTAACTGATTTTTTCTTCATAGATGCTGCCAGGCCTGTCAACAGCTTCTGTTTTTGTTGCTTTCTTAACCACCCCATCTACATGTGATGCAAAATTCAAATAATTATCTATCTGAGTCCCTAGGTGTCTGTTCTACAACACTACCAAGACCCTACTTTTAATCATATAATTTATGTCCTTGTTGTTTTATTAAAATGCAATGCCTTGCATTTATCCAAATTAAAATCAATCCACCACTCCTCATCCTATTGACCCAACTGATCAAGATCTCTTTATAATCACACATAACCTTCTTCCACTAATTTTGGTGTCATCCGCAAACGTACTAACCACGCCTTCTATATTCTCATTCAAATCATTCATATAAATGACAAACGAAAGTGGATCCAACACCAATCCCTGTTGAAAACCATTGATAACAGGCCTCCAGTCCAAAAAATAACCCTTCACCATCGTTCTGTCTCTGAATCCCATGTGATCTAACTTGACTAATTAGTCTACTATGCGGAACCTTATGAAAGGTTTTACTAAAGTCCAAATAAACAATGTTTACTGCTCTGCCCTCAATCTTCTTGGTTACTTCCTCAAAAAACTCAATCAAGTTTGAGAGACAATATTTTCCTTGACAAAACTATGCTGATTATCCCTGATCATTCCTTGCCTCTGCAAATGTCCATAAATCTTATCTTTCAGAATCACCTCTAACAACTTACTCACCACTGAAGTCAGGCTCATACGTCTATAGTTTCCAGATTTCTCTACATCTCTTTTTAACAAAGGCACATTATTCACTGTCCAGTCATCTGACACCTCATCTGTAGTTCTCGATGAAACAAATATTTCTGCAAGAAGCTCCACAACTTCCGCCCCAGCTTCTCACAACGTCCTGGGATACACTAACTCAGGTCCTAGTGATTTATCTATCTTTATATTTTCTAAAACTGCCAGCGCTTCCTCTTCTGTAATGTGAACCGTTTCCAAAACACAATGTTAATTTCCCTGAGCTTTCCAGCCTCTAATTCTTTCTCCCTTTAATATCTACATTAACAATTCTACTTCCTGAGGTTCAACACAAAGATGACCGCTCTGATCTTTAAGGGGCCCGACCCTCTCTCTAGTTCAATTTTTTCTCTTAACATATTTGTAAAATCTCTTTGGATTATCTTAACCTTATCTACCAAGGCTATCTCATATGCCTTCTTTGTCTTCCTGATCCTTCTCTTAAGAATGGTTCAATACTCTACTGTTCAAGAGATTTCATTTGAATCAGTTGTCCATATCTAATATTTGATTTTTTTTCAGTCTTGAATACAACCTCAATATCTTTATTTGTCCATTGTTCCCTGATCCTACCAGCCTTACCTTTCACTCTAACAAGAGCATGATGTTGTTGAACTCTCAATGCCACACGTTTGAAAGCCTCCCACTTATCAAATGTCCCTTTACCATAAATAGTCTAATCCAACAACTTTTGAACGTTCTTGTCCCAAACCATTAAAATTTGCCTTATTCTAGTTAAAAACTTTAACATTTTTTGGAAGGCTTATCCCTTTGCCATTATTATTTTAAAACGAATAGAATTATGATAACCAGACCCAAAGTGTTCCTCTACTATCACTTTAGTCACTTGCCCTGTCTTAATATCCAAAAAAGGTTAGGTTTCGCTCCTTCTCTCGTAGGAAAATTTACATTTTGATAAAGAAAATTTTCTTGAGCAAATTTAATAAATTCTTCACCATCCAAACCTTTATCATATGGTTGGCCCAGTCAGTGTTGGAAAATTAAAATCAGCTACTATTATAACCTTATTATTCTTATATATGTCTGAGATCTCCGCAAATATTGTTCCTCAATTTCTCGCATCTTTTGAGGGGCCTATAGTATATCAAGGTGATCATCCCTTTCTTATTTCTAATTTCAATCCATATATTTTCACTAGATGATTTTTCATAACTGTCCTAAGTACAGTAGTAATGTTTCCCTTAATCAAAAATGCCATTCCCCCCTCCTCTCTTGCAATCTTTTCTATTCTTCCTATAGAATCTAAAACTGGGAACAGTGAGCTGCCAGTCCTGTCCATCTCTCAGCCATGTTTCTGTAACAGCTATGACATCCTAATCTTCTGTTCCCAAACATGCCCTGAGTTCATAACCCTTGCCTGCAAGATTCCTTGCATTGAAATAAATGCAGTTTAATTCTTCAGAGTTACTCGCTTCTCTTATTTGCTCTTGTCTGTCTTTTCTAATTAACTTGCTCTTTTCAGATTCAGAACCATCTTCATCTATCTATTTACTCTGCTACTTAGGATCCCTCCAATCTCCCTCTTTAATAGTTTACAGTCTTCCTTAATAGAACTAGCAAATCTTCCCTTTCAGAAATTGGCCCCCTTCCTGTTCAGATATGATTCACATTGCCACACGGATGAGCTCGAGACAGGAAAGGTCTATAGGAAGCCACTGGAATATTAATTACAGGCTAAAATGTTGCTGAAACTCTTAGTCAAGACTTAGTCTGCAGCCATGTGAGATGTAGAAACCAGGAGATGGAACTAGTGAGTGCTACGTTGATACAGAGAAACTGCTTAATATATAGTTAATCATGCAAAACCACGGTTGGCAGCTCATGTTCAGATTGAAGAGACAGAATTCAAGCAGATCTAAAAGTACTGGAAGGTGTCCCTAGCTTAGCTAGAGGCAAGGCATACTCAGAGTAAACTTAAGAGTGAAAAACATTTTTGTGATGAAAATTGATCTATTTTGGGAAGGATACAGGAAGTAAGCTATCAGGAGCTTATAATACCTTTATTCTGGTTCATGGGAGTAAAATATCTATTTAAGACACAATACAAAGTACAACTGTGGCTCTATGATCATGCTAAGAACACAAATGGAGAATTTTTAGGACATAAGTTTACCATGTAAGCATCACTGGCTATGCCAGAATTTATTACCACAGGGATCAGTGCTTGAACATCAGCTATTCACAATACATATTAATGAATTAGATGAAGAAACTACATGTAATATCTCCAGGTTTGCAGACGTGGATATGAGGGTGAGCTGTGAGGAGGACACAGATATTTCAGTGTGATTTGGACAAGTTGAGTGAGTTGGCAAATACATGCAGATGAAGTATAATGTGGTTATGTGACACTTTCCACTTTAGTAGCAAAAACAGGACAGATGGCTGCTTTCAGAACGGTGATAGATTGTAAAATGGAAGTATGAGCATAGAACATAGAATATTACAGCACAGTACAGGCCCTTTGGCCCTCGATGTTGTGCCGACCTGTCACACCGATCTCAAGCCCATCTAACCTAGGTTATTCCATGTACGTCCATATGCTTATCCAATGACGACTTAAATGTACCTAAAGTTGGCGAATCTACTACTGTTGCAGGCAAAGTGTTCCATTCCCTTACTACTCTCTGAGTAAAGAAACTACCTCTCACATCTGTCCTATATCTTTCACCCCTCAATTTAAAGCTATGCCCCCTCATGCTCGCCATCACCATCCTAGGAAAAAGGCTCTCCCTATCCACCCTATCTAACCCTCTGATTATTTTATATGTCTCAATTAAGTCACCTCTCAACCTTCTTCTCTCTAACGAAAACAGCCTCAAGTCCCTCAGCCTTTCCTCGTAAGACCTTCCCTCCATACCAGGCAACATCCTAGTAAATTTCCTCTGCACCCTTTCCAAAGCCTCCACATCCTTCTTATAATGCGGTGACCAGAACTGTACGCAATACTCCAAGTGCAGCCGCACCAGAGTTTTGTACAGCTTCACCATAACCTGTTGGTTCCGGAACTCGATGCCTCTATTAATAAAAGCTAAAACACTGTATGGCTTCTTAACAGCCCTGTCAACCTGGCTGGCAACTTTCAAGGATCTGTGTACATGGACACCGAGACCTCTCTGCTCATCTACACTACCAAGAATCTTACCATTAGCCCAGTACTTTGCCTTCCGGTTACTCCTACCAAAGTGCATCACCTCATCTGCATTAAACTCCATTTGCCATCTCTCAGCCCAGCTCTGTAGCTTATCTATGTCTCTCTGCAACCTACATCTTTCGTCACTATCCACAACTCCACCGACGTTAGTGTCGTCTGCAAATTTACTAACCCATCCTTCTACCCCCTCATCCAGGTCATTTATAAAAATGACAAACAGCAGTACACCACTAGTAACTGGTCTCCAGGATGAACATTTCCTATCAACTACCATCCTCTGTCTTCTTTCAGCAAGCCAATTTCTGATCCAAATTGCTGTATCTCCCACAATTCCATTCCTCTGCATTTTGAGCAATAGCCTATTGTGGGGAACCTTATCGAACGCCTTGCTGAAATCCATGTACACCACATCAACCAGTTTACTCTCATCTACCTGTTTGGTCACCTTCTCAAAGAACTCAATAAGGTTTGTGAGGCACGACCTTCCCTTCACAAAACCGTGCTGACTATCCCTAATCAATTTATTCTTTTCTAGGTGATTATAAATCCTATCCCTTATAACCTTTTCCAACACTTTACCAACAACTGAGGTAAGGCTCACTGGTCTATAATTACCAGGGTTGTCTCTACTCCCCTTCTTGAACAGGGGAACCACATTTGCTATCCTCCAGTCGTCTGGCACTATTCCTGTAGACAATGACGAGTTAAAGATCAATGCCAAAGGCTCAGCAATCTCCTCCCTGGCTTCCCAGAGGATCCTAGGATAAATCCCATCTGGCCCAGGGGACTTATCTATCTTCACCCTCTGTAGGATTTCTAATACCTCTTCCTTGTGAACCTCAATCCCACCTAGTCTAGTTGCCTGTATCTCAGTATTCTCCTCAACAACATTGTCGTTTTCCAGAGTGAATACTGTTGAAAAATATCTACTTAGCGCTTTCCCTATCTCATCTGACTCCACACACAATTTACCACTACTATCCTCGATTGGGCCTAATCTTACTTTCGTCATTCTTTTATTCCTTAAATACCTATAGAAAGCCTTAGCATTTACCCTGATCCTATCCGCCAACAACTTCTCGTGTCTCCTCCTGGCTCTTCTGAGCTCTCTCTTTAGGTCTTTCCTGGCTACCTCGTAGCCCTCAAGCGCCCTAACTCAGCCTTCACATCTCATCCTAACATAAGCCTTCTTCTTCCTCTTGACCAGAGATTCCACCTCCTTCGTAAGACCTGGGTGTCCTCATAGACTCATCACTGAAAATGTGCACGCAGGTGCAAAGGCAGTGAAGAAGGCAAATGGATTGTTGACCTTAATTGCAGGGACTTATGTACAGAAACAAGGATGTTTTATTGCAATTGTGCAGAGCCTTGGTGAGGTCACACCTGGGGTACTGGGCGGAGTTTTGGTCTTCCTATCTGAGGAAGGAAATTCTGGCAATGGAGGGTGCAGCAAAGGATTGCTAGGCTGATTCCTGGGATGAAATGACTGATGTATGAACAGAGATTAGAACGGTTAGATTCCCTGGAATTTGGAGAAATGAGGGGAGATCCAATGGAAACCTGTAATATTCTAACAGAGGCAGTAAATGTAAGAAGAATGTTCCCAATGATGAGGAAGTCACGAAGAAGTAGTCACAACCTAAGGATATGGAGAAGGCCATTTAGGTTGAGATGAGGAGAAATTTCTTTATCCAGAGCGGTGAGGCTGTGGAATTCTCTGGCACAGAAAGCAGTTGTGGCTAAAATGAATGCTTTCAAGAAGCAGTTAGATATAAATCTTAAAGATAAAAAGAATGTGGGGACAATGCAGTAGCAGGGTACTGAACTGGATGATGATCCACGATCATATTGAATGGTGGAGCACTCTTGGAACAGCCAAATGCCCATACTCCTGCTCCTATTTTTCATGTTTTATGTTTATTGCCCATCCTCAACTACAGTGGACGGGGTGAATTGATTTGCTGCAGTAAATGTTGGGTATTCATATCACAGTGCTGAGCGAAAGTAAGTTCCATGATTTTGGCCCAGCAATGGTGATGGAACAGTGATAGAGCTCCAATCAGGATGGTATATAGCACAGAGTGGAACATGCATATGATGATACATTGCTGCCCTTGACATTCTTGATAGCAGAGATCATGGATTTGAAAAATGCTGTCTGAGGAGCCAAGGTTAGACGGTGGTTTGCACTATGTAGATTGCTTCCATTATATTGATATCAGAATTAGGTATTTTGAAGGTGGACATGGGGTATCAATCAAGCAAGTTTCTTTGTTGTGAATAGTATTATATGCTACTTGAGTGTTTTGGAGCTGCATTCATTCAGGCAAGTGGATAGTATTCCATCACATTCCTGATGTGGGCCTTTGCATGGGCGTTGGGGAGTCAGAAATTGAGTTAAGTCTTGCAGCATTCCTACCCTCTGACCTGTTCTTGTAACCGACAACATTTATATGGCTAGTCCAGTTCTGTTTCTGTCAACGTTAATCCCTAGGATATTGACACAGGAGGTTTCAATGATTTTAGTATCATTGAAAGCAAAGGGAAGATAGAATTGACTCGCTCTTGTTAAGAGATGGCCAATGCAGTTGTTGTACCAATGTTCACCCTGCATGTTGTCCATGTTTCACTGCATTTGGACACGGGCCACTTCACTATCTTAGGAGTCAGAAATGGTGCTGAAAATTAAGCAATCAGTGAACATCCCCACTTCTGGTAATATGACAGAAGGAACGCCTTGATGATGCTGTGAAGGATTGTTGGGGCCTTGGACACTACTCTGAGGAACTCCTGTGGTGATTTCGGGGCCTAATTCACCTCCAACAACCACAACCATCTTCCTTTTGTGCTGGGTACAGCCCCACGTTCCTATGCACGATCTGGGTCTCGGATTCATATGATTCAACATGTGGATACGTTTTGTGTGGGAAAATTCTAAAGGAAGCTATTCCAGTATTGAACACAAGCTAAAATATTGCTGAAACTGTCTGTCATGAGTTATCCCCAACCTCCTGTCGAGTTTGCTTTTGCTATGGCGCCCTGATAGCATATGCAAGTCAAATGACACCTTGATATAAAGGCAATTACTCCACATCACCTCTGGTGCTGAGCTCTTTTGTCTCTGTTTGGGCCAAGAGAATAAATGGAGCCAGGAACTGAGGGCACCAATGGAATGCAAAATGAGCAGGTTATTCTTGAGTAAATGCCACTTGCTAACACTGTCGATGATACCTTCCATCTCTTTCCTGGTGATTGAGAATGGATTAAGTGAGTGGTAATTGGCCAAGTTAGATTAGTCCTGCTTTTTACGGAAAAAATGTATCTGAGCAATTCTTTATATTGTGGGGTAGATGCCAGTGTGGCAGCTGTACTGGAACAGGTTGGCTAAGGACACAGCTAGTTCTGGAATACAAGTCTTCAGCACCATTGCAAGCATAGGTTTTGGAGCATCCAGTACTTTTGTCAGTTTTTTTAATATGACATAAAATTTAATCAAATTAACTGACAGCTGCCTTCTGTGACATTGGGGCCTTTAGCACAAGGCCAAGATGGTTTGTTCACTTTGCACTTTTCACTGCAGGTGTTCTGCATGATGCTTCAGCTGTGTTTTTGCACTAATTTGCAGGCTCGCCAATATTAATGGCAGTGATATTTGTGGAGTTTCCTCTTCTTGTTAGCTGTTTAACTGTCCAGCGCCATTCACTGCTTGTGTGGCAAAACTACACAGTGTTTCGAACTGATCTGTTGGTTGTCAGTTGACTAAACACTGATTATTTCAAGTTCCTTCCACTGCTTGGCATGCAAGTCGTTCAGCACAACTGTTTCACCAAGTTGACCCCTCACTTCTAGGTATACTTGGCACTGCCTTACTCTTCAGTGAATCAGACTTCATTTTAATGGCAAGAGTGGAGGATGTGCCAGTCGATGAGGATATGCATTGTGGACGAATACTATTTTGTTGCTGCAGATGGCCAACAGCACCTCATGGATGCCCAGTTTTGAATTGCTAAATCTGTTTGAAATCTAAACAAAAGAAACCAAAGAACTGTGGATGATGGAAATCTGAAACGAAAACAGACATTGTTGGAGAATCCTAGCAGGTCTGGCAAAATCTGTGGAGAGAAAGCAGAGTTAACGTTTCCTGCCTGAAGTAACTCCACAGAGGTTGGTATCCTGTTACCAAGTCACCCTTTATTTACACATGGAGACTCCTTGACACTGATCCAGCTCCAACGTCAGCTCTCAGAGTAAAAGGATGTCTGACACGCTTGTTCTTATCTGTCAGGCAGGGATCCCTGATTGGGTCTGTTAATCTGGTCCAATCAGGGAACTGATATTCTAAGAGGTCCATCTGACTGAACTGATTACAATCACTACATCCTTCCTACTCTGAGTCCAAGGATATAGGCCGGTTCTTTTTTTTTTGTAGCTCCTGGGGTGTTTTAGCACCAAGTCAGATTCCTTCAACTGTGCCTCTCATATGGGCGCTGTGTCACAACACAGTAGCTCGTCTCTTGTGCCTACACAGTTCAGGAAAAAATTTCTTCTGCAGCAAAGGCATCAAGACAGCGTCATCCGCCATGTCCATTACAGATTCTGCTTGACGGACAGGGAGAGCCCACGTGTTCCGAACAGTTGAAAAGGCTGTCAAGGAGGTACGCACATTTTACTCTGGCAGCATTTGCAAGTTTGCAGCTTTCATATGGTCCACAATTCCCAAACGTGACTGGACCTGGCCTCGCTTCAACCATGCCTCCTTCCTATGTAAGGCTATTCCCATGGTTCCTAGAAACTTCATCCCCTGAAGTAAACTACACCTTTCGCTTAGCAGATTCTTGTGTCCAGCACTGGCATTCCTGATACCATTTCACCCTCTCCTCCAGGTCCAGGAAATTCAGACTTTACCTGGTGCGGAGTTTTCTCTCCATTAACAACTCTGCTAAAGCTATCCATACAGTTGCATGAGGGGTCATTCTATAATCAAATAAGAACTGGATCAGTTTGTTATCGAGTGAAGCTGTAGGCTGTTGCTTTAAGCCTGTCTTCAAAGTACGGACTGCGCTTTCTGCCAGACCATTGGACAATGGATGGCATAGAGCTGTCCTTATGTATCAAACACTATTCAACTTTAGGAAATACTTAAATTTCCTGCTAGTAAATGATGGCCCGGAATCTGTGACCAACACTTCTGGGAGTGTTGTAAAACATATGCAGTTTTCATATCATTGTCCCCATGTTTGAAAATTGAACTCTATGCACGTCCAGCCACTTTGAGTGGCTGTCTACAGTGACAAAGAACATTGAGTCCATGAAAGGACTTGCATAATAGACATGTAACGGAGTCCAAGGTTCACTTGGAGGTTATTTTTGTTGGCAGTCTTGGCACTGCCCCATCAATGTGGCTATGTTTGCATCCAAACCTGGCTACCAACTTTAATGGAGTTCAGCCAGTTTCTGGCACTGTTCTTCGCTCAATGTAATCACTCTTGCTCCCCAAAATAATATCCTGTCCTCTCCTACGATCTGGTCTCTCCAGTACAAAAAGGTTTCAAATCTGATAGTGACAGCTGTTTGGTATGCCTCATCACCTCCAGCTGTTTCAGTTTTGCCAGGACCAGATCTTTCAGCACCCAAGTATGATATTGTCAGCTGTGACTGGAATTGTGTCCAGAAAATTTAAAACCATTTTGGACTCTTCCAGTGGCAGTAACAACGGTAGTGTCTATGCCAGTGGGAGGTGGGTTCAATGCATCCATATTTGCTATGTGGCCTCCTGGATGGTGTTCCAATTCATAATTATACGCACTTCGCATTACAGGCCATCACTGAATTCAGTCTGAAGCAATAGGTAGCACTGCCTTGTCCTCTTTAAGCAGACCTAGCAGGGGTTTGTGATGCGTTACTATTTCAAATTTATGTCCATAAAAGATATTGATGGAACTTCCTGACTCCAAATATGACCGCCAAACCTTCCTTTTCTATTTGGGCATATTTGGCTCATGCAGAGTGTAAAGTCCTGGATGCACATGCTATTGGGTGTTCCTCTCCATTGGGCCACCTATGAGCTAATACTACCCTAATGCCATACAGAGAGGCATTGCATGTCAACACCAGATCTCACTTGGGATCATTGTATGCTGACACCTTAGAGGATGACAGCTGTTTCTTCACTTCCCTGAAAGCTATGGCTTGGTTACATGGCCATTTCCAAGGCTGAGGCTTTTCTTAAGAGTTAGACTTAATGAAAAAGGTGCTAGGATGGAGGCCAGGTTATGCATGTATTTTCCATGATAATTCAAAAGCCCATGAAAAGACCAAGCTCTGTTACAGACATGGGAGCCAGGGCACCTTCAAACGCCCTCACTTTATCTTCCAATGGGCGTAACCCAGTCTTGTTGACTCTGTAGCCCAATTAGGTTTCGCCCACCTGGGAGAAATGTCTAAGGGCAATGTCCAAGTTCTCAAAATGTTCTTCCTTGGTCTTCTGTTATTAGCACATCATCAAGATAAATGGTGACCTGGGGTAGACCAAGTAATATGTTCTGCTGAAAAATTGCACAGGCTGCAATATCCCAGATGGTAGTCTCATATATTGGTACAAATCCTTGTAGGTATTAAGTGTAGCATATCTGGGAATCCTCATCTAACTATAATTGCAAGTAGGCATGTCTCATGACTAGCTTCACGAAGGACAGGCCCCCCTGCCAGCTTTGCATTTGAATCCTCTATGCAACGGATTGGGTATCTTTCTAGCTGCAAAAAGCAGTTTACTTTTTAAAATTCCCACATAGACAAACCAACCCAGTGGGCTTCATAATCAGAGTGACCGGTGCTGCCCATTCTGCAAACTGGACTCTTTTGACAATTCCTTCACTCTCCTTCCTTCTGATTTTTGCCCCTACATTTGTTTGTAAGGCAAATAGCACTGGGCAGGCCTTGTAGAATTGTGGAATTGTTTCCTGTTCAAAAAGCAAGGGGGCCTTCGCTCCGTTGATTGTCCCTAAACCTTCCTGTAAAACTTCCAGGTATTTAATTAGGACCTCATTCTGGCATTCATTTTCTAACTGTGAAATGTTGAGGCAATCTAGATGAATCTTTCTCAATCAATTTCGCCCATCAAGCTTGAACCCAAGTCTTTGACTACAATCTGTCATAACTGAGCCAGCTAATTCTCATAAGAGGCTGGAGCTAAAGTTGTACCCTTAATCTACAAAGGTTCCCCAGTATAGGTTCTCAGTGTAGTCAAGATCTTGCACAAAGAGTTGGAGTCCACCACGAATTTTGTTAAAGACTAATTCTGCGATCACTGAAACGGCCAACCTCCATTAGAGCAGGGTGACCATTTAAACGAAGCTTATTTTGATTAGTTCAGATTTGGATGTTGCTAAGTAGTTTATCTGTTCTAAACCAGATATGGGTGGACCTGTCAGGGTGCGTATTTTTTGTGAGCAAATTTCTTCAGGACCGTGCTTTTCTCTCCTCACCACTGACGTAACTTCACAGTTGCTGGTATCTGGTCACCAAGTCACTCTTTATTTACACATGGAGAGTCCCTAATACTGATCCAGCTCTCCCAGAGTGAGCAGAACCCCTGACACTCCTGCTTTTATCTGTTCAGCCAAGGGTTTCTGACTGGGGAACTCAAATGGCCTCACCAAGAGATCTCATATTCTATGAAGTCCACCTGACTGAACTTGTTACCAAATCACTGCAGGGTCCAGTGACATTTCAAAAGATTACTAAATCTGAAATGTTGACTCAGCGTTCTCTCCACAAATGCTGTCAGACCAGCTGAGTTTCTCCAGCAACTTCTGTTTCTGTTTGAAATCTAAAATGTTTAGCATGGTGGAAGTATACCAAAACAATGGGGAGATCTTCAATGTGAAGACAGGACCTTTTCTCCACGAGAACTGAGAGGTGACCACTCCTACCAATGCTGTCAAAACAGATGCATTGGCATCAGCTAGGTTTTTCAGGAAAAGGTCAAGTATGTTTTCCCTTTATGTTGGTTTTCTCACCACTGGCACAAGCCCAATGTAGGAGCTATGATCCTTTGGATTCAGCAAGTTCAGTCAGCTGTCATTCTACTGAGCCACACACAGTGACTGACACTGAGGTCCCACATCCAGAGTACATTCTGCATCTTTATTAGAGTGAACAACTTAAAAGCTTGAAATCTACCCATCCAATCCTTTCCATCAGTCACTGGAGATTTAAAAACATTTTAAAAGGATACGAGTTTCAGTGGGGATTGTAACAACACAATCTTATAATCAGCTGGAGTGCTCACTCAAATTACTATCAGGCCCACAGTACCATGCAAAGTCTGTCAGACTCAGTCACTCTAGGCTGACT
Source organism: Stegostoma tigrinum (assembly GCF_030684315.1). NCBI lineage: Eukaryota > Metazoa > Chordata > Chondrichthyes > Orectolobiformes > Stegostomatidae > Stegostoma > Stegostoma tigrinum. The sequence goes on from NC_081367.1 coordinate 43,011,800, forward strand.
TTCAAAAAAAGAACAAAACCTGTACCTTTCCTTGAGGTGTCAACTTCCAAATGACAGAAAAGGCTAGCTTGTCTTGCATTGGATTCAAGCTGCAGAGCTCTTCACAGAGAAGCCTAGGAAGCATTGGGATAACCTGAAATAGAACATAACCAAGAGAAAGTAAAGGCAAGTTTAAATAATTAAGCATCCTACAAAAGATTTAACTTTGCTATCAATGTTCATGTCTAACAAACAGAATTGTTAGAGCATAGGTGGTGATTCAGCCCGTTGTGTCTGCATCAGCTGTCCAACAAACATGACGGTGCTACTCTCCTGCCTTTTTCTTTAACTTATGCACTTTGTTTCTATTTAGATTATTATCTAATGTCCTGTGAACTGCATTAATGGGCTCTGCGTCCACTACACTTCCAGATAGTGCATTCCAGACTTACTGAACCATTTGTGTAAAAATACTTTTTTCTCACATTTGCATATCATTCTAAACTTGTGCCCTCTTGTTCCAAACCCTTCTGCAGGCGAACAGTTTCTCCCTACCTACTTATCCAGACCTCAGCGATATTAAAAACATTTCATAACATTTAAAAACATTTTAAAAAGCTATGAGTTTCAATGGGGATCTTATAATCAGCCGGAGTGCTCACTCAAATTACTATCAGGCCCACGGTACCATGCAAAGTCTGTCAGACTCAGTCACTCTAGGTTGACTTTCAAAAAAAGAACAAAACCTGTACCTTTCCTTGAGGTGTCAACTTCCAAACAACAGAAAAGGTTAGCTTGTCCTGCATTGTATTCATAGATCTGACCATAAAAAGTTGATCTTACTACACGTCATAGCATAGATTTATTTACGAGTAACAGCTGATCTCTCTTGCCACTACTCACTGAAACGGTAAAAGAAATTGTATACCAATTGCTGAAATCCTAATTTGCATTGCCTATTTGGCTTTCTTGCTGTTGGGATATTATGTTTCTCTCATTGCTGACTCTAAATCCATCTATTTCTTGACCCTAGATCATCCTTTCTCCATAATTTCTGGAAAACATTGCATCTATTTAAATTTATACTATTTTGTAGTGATGAATCACAGTTCCACTGATAACAAGCTTTTGAACATTAATGCAAAGGTTTTCTGACAAATATGCATACTGATCACAAATGCTGTTTGGGGTGGCATGGTGGCTCAATAGTTAGCACTAATGTCTCACAGCACCAGGGACCTGGGTTTGATTCCATCCTCGGGCGACTGTGTGGAGTTTGCACATTCTCTCCGTGTCTGCGTGGGTTTTCTCCAGGTGCTCAGGTTACCTCCCACAGTCCAAAGATGTGCTGATTAGGTGAATTGGCCATGCTAAAATTATCTAGAGCATTTGGGGTTGTGTAATTTGGGTGGGTTACAGGGGGGTGGGTCTGGGGGGATGCTCTGAGGTTCGGTGTGGACTGGTTGGGCCAAAGGGCCTGCTTCCATACTGTAAGAATTCTAACCGTCTCTCTTGCATTCATCATTCCTAGATATTTTCCTCCCGGTTACAGGGTTTGCTATAGTAGAGAAGCTCGTTTATTTTTAGTCTTTCTACGGGAGTAAAGTGGGCTGGTTAATTCAGTTAACTAGATGGCTAGCCTTTGGCACAGAAATGATGCCAACAACACAGGTTCAATTCCTGGACTTAGTACCTGCCTACTACAAAAAGAAACTGTCAAGCATCAGCTCAGGATTCAGAATCTATCAAGGAGCACACTTTGGGCAGAGCAAAATTGATCAAAACATATGGGTACAGTGGGGGAATTCATCCCCGAAATTTACCCAACCAGTCAGAGGAAAGCTGCCCTCGTAAGTAGAACTGTCATGGTCAGTGGGAACCTGCTCCTGCAAAGGCAGACTGGTTGTCTGTAGCAGGTTCTGCTTTCAGGCTCATAGAGAACTGATCAGCAGGGAACTTGAGAGAGAAACAATCTGCAACTGGAAAATAAGCAAGATGGTGAATGGCAGCAGTCAGCAAGGCTGGAGGTAGCAGGGTCAGCAAGGTCTAGAGATAGAGGTAGCTGGGTTGGGGAGAACAAGAGAAAAAAAGTGGATAACAAATGGGCTAACTTCTGCCAAACTACATAGTTGGAGACAGTGGTAGTGTAGTAATAATATTGGGCTGTTAGTCCAGAGGCCCAAACTAATGGTTTGGGGACAGATGCTCAAATCCCATTTTGTGGCAAACAAGTTCAGTTAATTAAACTGGCATTTACTGCTTGCTCTCATTGATTATTTATAAAACTACCTGGTTTGAGGAAGTGAACTCACCATCCTTATCCTAGTATGATCTACATGTTACTCCAAACTCACAGCAACATGGTTGATTTTTAACTGTGTTCTGTAATAGCCAGCAAGCTACTCAGTTCAAGGTTAATTAGGGATGGCCTTGCCAGTGATGTTACTTCCCATTAAGAGCAATAAAGTGGAATTTTCTTACATTTAGATGGAATCTCAAAAAATGGATGTTTCTTTACGGAAATATTGTGTTTGGGTCGTTCAGTTACATTTTATATATCAGTGGAATTTCATCAGTTGTAAGCCTCCAAAGGCAAAATTAGTGAAACTGACTATGATTTATGGTGTAAACCACTGGTCTACAAGCTAAACAAATTAGAATCCAAGAAAATACAGAATCAATTTGATGGAGCTAAGAAACAGCAAGGGTGGCATACATTAGTAGATTCCAGCCTACAAATGGATCCTATAATAAAGCATGTGATAATTAGACAGTTAGGAAAAATGATAGTATTGGGCACAGATAACTTGGGTTTAAGAAAGGAAAGCTATCTTTGTCAAACTTGTTCAGAGTTTTTTTTTAAGGATGTGACTAGCAGAATATATGAGACAGAATCAGTGGGTACAATGTATTTGAGTTTTTAGCAAGCTTTTGGTAAGGTTCTGTACAGGTGGTTAGTAAGCAAAATTATGCGTGCAAGGAATTGGGAGTATTTTCATGGATTCAGAATTCGTTAACAGACAAAAAAACAGAGTAAATGGCTCATTCTCAGGTTAGCAAGCTGTAACTACTGTGGTACTGCAAGGATGCGTACTTGCCCACCCGCTATTCACATTGTATATCAATGATTTGGATGTGGCGGCCAAATGTAATCTTTCCAAGCTTGCTGATGACACAAAGTTAGGTGGGAATGTGAGTTGTGAGGAAGCTGCAAAGAGTCTTTCCAGAGATTTAGACAAGCTGAGTAAGTGGGTAAGAACATGGTAGGTGAAATATGTTGTGGAAAAATATGAAATTGTCAACTTCAGCAGTAAAAAAACAGAAACAAAAGTATTTCCTAAATAGAGATTACAGTGTTGATGGCCAAAGGCACCTGGGAATCCTTGTTCAGAAGTGATCGAAAGCGAACATGCAGACACAGCAAACAATTAGCATAGTTATAATGTCCAGAATCCCATATTAATCCTTTTAGGGAGATTATTCCAAATCCTGCCACTAGTATATCTAGACATAATCTAGAATTAAAAGATAGACTCAGTAATAGTGATCATGAAACTACCATCAGCTATCATAAAAACTGACGTGGTTCATTAATGTCCATTAGGGAAGGAAATCTACCATCTCTACCTGGTCTGTCTGGTCTGGTCTGCATGCCTTTTCAGACTCTTAATTGCTTTCAGGGATAATAGACAAGCCACTCAGTTCACGGGTAATTCCAAAAGGGCTACAAATCTGTCTTTGCCAGCAATACCCACATTCCATGAATAATTATTGGGAACATGATATGTTGGCTCTTAGGAAAAGAGAATTTGAATACAGGAGGAACTGAATAAAACCTTGGTGAGATTGCATCTGGAGTACTGTGTGCAGTTTTGCTACTATTTAATTAAGAAATAATTTACTTGTTATTGAGGGAGTAGAGTAAAGATTCAACGGACTAATTTTTGGAAACAGCACTTAGAACATCCTGTGAGATGAGACTGAGGAGATGGGGGCCTATATCCTCCAGAGATCTGATATGATTTCATTGAAACATACAAAATTCTCACAGGTCTCAACAGGCCTGATGCAGCCAGGGTGTTTACCCTGACTGGGGTGTCTAGAATCAGGGGACAGAGTCTTAGACAATGAGTAGGCCAATTAGGACTGAAAAGACAAGGAATTTCTTCACCCAGAGACTGCTGAATCTTTGGAATTCCCTTTCCCAGACAGTTATACAGACTTCATTATTGAGTATATTCAGAGAGAAATTATTAGGTTTCTAGATATTGAAAAGAAATGAAGGGACATGACAATATGGGGGGGAGAATGACACTAATGTAGAAATTCAGCCAAAATTTACTTGAATGTCAGAGCAGGCACAGGAGCCAGATGTCCTAGCCCTGCTCCTATTTCCAATATTCTTCAGTACCACCAAGGATACAATGTTTTAAAAACATCAAGCTGTTGATCAAGTGGCCTGAAGATGAGAATATCATTTGGTGATTTTTCAAACAGAAATTGTTCAAGAGCATTGGTAGGCAAATTTCACCACTTTGGCAAATAGTTTCACTTCTAGAGGCACCAAACTCTAAATTTCTCAGAGAATGTAAATTATACAAAATAAGTCATTTGAATCTAAATGATTCATGTTTTATATTTTTCTTTATAAATGTTAAGATTTTTCATTTTTATAATGAGTCCGAAAGTGCATTTCTGTTATAACCAAAAATTTAATTCTATGTTGCAATCACTTTCTGGTTAACTGAACTGTTAACTGGAAAAGGTCATTTTGATGATCGGTTAGCTATTGAAAACATAATCAGATGTTCCACTGATCAAAAAGTCTGTCTTTTTCAGTAATTATATTAATATTGATTTAAAATACAATTTTTTCTACTTAGGAGTGGTTCTCATTAAGACATGAATTCAACACACAAATCTGGTTTATACTGGGAATTGTATCAAAACAGTTAAGACAACTGAGGAGTGAACATAGGGGAATATCTGGGCAATAGCAATCACAGCATAGTAAGATAAATATTGACAAGAGCACAAGTGAGTCAAAAATTACAGTAATAAATTGAGGAAAAATTATTTAAAGGAGACACAAATAGACATAGAAAAATAAGCTGAAGACATTTGTTGACCGAGAAGTAAATAAACAGTGGGGGATAGTTAAAATGGTGAACAGAGTCCAGGGTAAATATATCCAATTGAAAAGCAAGTATAAATTAGCTATACAAAACACAGTATTTGTAATATAAACATGCCTACAACAAAGGGAGTGTTGGACTCATTGGCTTAACATCAGTGATAAAAATGAAAAAATCCTTCATCAATTATTCACAGATATAACAAAACTATCTGGAGATTGAAAAGGTAATCGAGAGTAGTCAGTTGTCAGATACGCAAGTGAAAGTCATAGTTAACCACCTTCATTGAATTATTTGAAATACCATTTTGATGAAAGGTAGTTACTCAGACTGGCAAGGGTGAGAAATGGTGAAGACTGATGATGTTGGATCTACTACTGTTCACTACTTCAATAAACAATTTTGATATGTCAATCAAAGTATGATTTCAAAGTTTGTAGATGTAAAGGATTATAGCAAAGGATTGTAACAAAATACTGGAAGGCATCAATAAATCTGCAGAATAGTGTGCAAATGTCAAGTTAATAGCTTAACAGGAGATAGTACACTTTGTGAGAATAAGAGGCCACATATTTCGTGGAAACTAAAATGGGGTATAGGAATAGAATATGACAAATTAAGAGACCACTGAAAGTAGTGATGTAGGATGATGAATCCCTAAATAAAGAATATAAAGCAGTGGGGTTCACTTTTGGAGGAGAAATATATTGAAGATGAAAAGGACTTTGGCTCGACTACCAGGTTACAGTGAACAGTTCTGGTCTTCATATGGTAAAAATGGTAAAGAAACATTGCAAGGGAGAAAACCAGATTTCTTGGCCATTCATCATCAAATAGTTTCAAAAAAGATGGAAGCCATTGCACCCACACCGGCTCCTCCTAACAGCAGCCTGGCTATTTTCACTCGCCTTTTCTTCAGAATCCTGCAATTTTTTTTTCTCCTCAGCTCCCTACCAAATCCCTGTTGAAACCCAAGATTTAATCCACAACCATTCTCAGGCAAATCCTAACCACATTCTGCAGAAAAAGGTGTGGCCTCATGTTCTCATCAGTTGTTTTCCTATTGAGCAATATATCAGCACCTCTAGTTCTGGACCCCGCCAAAGAGAACAGTTTTTCTTTATTTAGTTAGAACAACCTTAGCTTTGCCAATCTATCTAATGATTGAAAGCCTTCATCCTTGGGAACATGCCTTTCTCAACTTGTTCTGCCACCTTTAACTTTTTGATTCCAATATACCTCGGCCAAATGTTTTTATACCCAATGGAAACGGGCCCTTAAATATTTTACTCTACGAGCTCCTTGTTCTTTCCCACACCTAATCTAAACTCTGAGCTAAATGATCACCAGTCTTTAAATATTACCCCATAACACTTGATCCATTTGACCCATCTTAATTACTCGGAACTAGATCTAGCAATGCATCCTTTCGCATCGGGTTTAAAACATACTGACAAAGTTCTCCTGAACACCTCAAAAAGTCTTCCATCTCTCTGCCCTTTATACAATTAGTATATAAATTTATATCAGAATAATCAAAGTCCTTCCTTAATCCCACTCTATAGTTTGTCCCTTTCTGTAATTATAATACAAGATAGTCACTTATAAATCCACATCAGGAAAAACTTCTTTGCCCAGAGAACAAGTAGAATGCATAACTCACTATCACAGGAATAGCTGAGGTAAACATAATGGATGCACATGAGCATTAACTACTTAAGAGTATGAAAGAGAGAAGAATAGAAGAATGAGTTAAAACCATTAGAAGAGGTGGTGTGGGAGGTGGCTTATGTAGATCTGATAGGCTGTAAATACTTTGTGGAGTAGAAGAAAACTTAGTTTCAATCATTTCTGAGTACAACTTAGCCCATGGTATTCTCAACAATTTTTAGCAGAAAACCCTTAACACTGCACTCCTCTCATGCGCATGTATACTGGAAATAGTTAATAATTCAAAATTTTAACTTATTTTTATCCAGGCTGTGTAAGCTATATGTTTTTAAGTTCCACTTACTGACCTGTGTCATTCAGAGTAAAAGAGTGCACACTTAAATATTCAGTGACCGAATTTATCCGTCAGCTCTGATAAACTCATTCGTAGGGTATGTTTAAGAGATTAACCTATTTGTACTTTTGTTACAAAGCACTCCTATTTATTAAACTGGTTTTAGACAACTATTAACTATTTCTCTAAACCGATCATCACTGGTTTGATTTCACATTCCTCACCTTCTGAACCAAGTAGACGCTGGTTGCCCTCTTACTGGCCATCGTATCAAGAGCAGTCCCTTCGTGAACAAAGTAACTCACATCTGCAATATGCACTCCAACTTCAAAGTTACCTTTAAATAAATTATTATAAATATCATCAATAAATATACATTCTATATACATAGGATGGCTGAACCAGATGTGTTTTTGTGACAACTGACAAAAGTTACATAATCGCCATTAGACTGATTTTAACTTTCAGATTTTATTGAATTCAAACTTCACAATCAGCCATAGATAACAAAGTGTGGAGCTGGATGAACACAGCAGGCCAAGCAGCATCTTAGGAGCACAAAAGCTGACGTTTAGTGCCTAGACCCTTCATCAGAAAAGCTTTTGTGCTCCTAAGATGCTGCTTGGCCTGCTGTATTCATCCAGCTTCACAGTTTTTTATCTTGGATTCTCCAGCATCTGCAGTTCCCATTATCTCTGTTCACAATCAGCCATGGTGGGATTCAAACCCACATCCCCAGAACATGAGGCTGGCTCCCTGGATTTCTAGTCCAGTAATGTTACCACAACACTACTGTCTCCTCATGATATAACAAAATGTAACAAAGACACGCTTAAGTGCTTCAATCAAAGATGTAACACACTGTGGAGTTGGAAGAAGGTGGCTTTGGTAAATGGAGATAATACAACGTTAGAACTTTACTTCAGATTCAAACAGGCACAAATGTGGGAACCAGTCTGATCAGCCTCAGCCTACAGGCTAAGAGAGGAGTGGAATGGCTAAGAACATCAACAAACAACTAACACTGAACCAAACGAGATAGACATTAGGAATGTTTAAAAGGTTTCTCAAAGATGACAGTTTTAAAGAAAGGAGGAGCAATCAGATGAGAAGAGAAACAGAGCTTCAGTACACCCAATCATCTGTAAACAGAAATAGACAATTGTTACACGGCAGAACAGCCCTTTAGGTAAACTGTGTGAACAAGGTCTCTACTTTCAATTACATTGTGGATTTCATACTATTCCTGGTTGATGATACCCTTGTTGTGATCCCAGATGATGTTTTTACAGATAGGTCAGATCCCAGACTTAAATTTGGCTTGTTTTAAACTCAGGTGCATAGTTACGGGCAGCCCTCCGCTCCAATCCCACCCTCACAATCAAACCCACAGACAAGGGAGGCACAGTTGTAGTATGGCTCACTGACCTTCACATTGCTGAGGCCAGATGCAAACTTTCCGACACCTCCTCCTACCACCCCCAAGCACCAAACCATCATCTCCCAAACCATCCATGACCTCATCACCTCAGGTGACCTCCCACCCACAGCCTCCAACCTCATTGTTCCCCAACCCCGCACTGCCCATTTCTATCTCCTTCCCAAAATCTACAAACCCGCCTGCCCTGGTTGACCTATTGTCTCCGCCTACTCCTGCCCCACCAAACTCATCTCCACCTATCTCGACTCCATTTTCTCCCCCTTGGTCCAGGAACTCCCTACCTACAGCTGTGACACTACCCATGCCCTCCACCTCCTCCAGAACTTCCAATTCCCCGGCTCCCAACACCTCATTTTCACCATGGACATCCAGTCCCTCTTCACCTGCATTCCCCATGCAGATGGCCTACAGACCCTCCACTTCTTCCTGTCCCGCAGACCCAACCAGCCCCCTCCACCGACACTCTCATCCACCTAGTCGAATTCGTCCTCACCCTCAACAACTTCTCTTTTGATTCCTCCCACTTCCTACAAACAAAGGGGGTGGCCATGGGTACCCGCATGGGCCCAAGCTATGCCTGCCTCTTTGCAGGTTATGTGGAACTGTCCCTCTTTTGCATCTATGCTGGCCCTAAACCCCACCTCTTCCACCGTTACATTGATGACTGTATCGGTACCGTCTCATGCTCCCAAGAGGAGCTCGAACAGTTCATCCACTTCACCAACACCTTCCATCCCAACCTCAAGTTCACCAGGACCATCTCCAACACATCCCTCACCTTCCTGGACCTTTCTGTCTCCATCTCAGGCAACCACCTACAAACTGACGTCCATTTCAAGCCCACCGACTCCCACAGTTACCTGGAATACACCTCTTCCCACCCACCTTCCAGCAAAAATTCCATCCCCTATTCCCAATTCATTTGCCTCCGCCGCATCTGCTCCCACGATGAGGCATTCCACTTCCGCACATCCCAGATGTCCTCATTCTTCAAGGACCACAACATCCCCGCCGCAGTGGTCGAGCACGCCCTCGACCATGTCTCCTGCATTTCCCGAAACACTTCCCGAAACACACCCCTCACACCCTGCCCCCGCAATAACCGCCCAAAGAGAATCCCCCTAGTCCTCACATACCACCCCACCAACCTCCGGATACACGCATCATCCTCCGACACTTCCGCCATCCACAATCCGAACCCACCACTAAAGATATTTTTCCAATCGCACCCTTGTCTGCTTTCCGGAGAGACCACTCTCTCCGCGACTCCCTTGTCTGCTCAACACTCCCCTCCAACCCCACCACACCCGGCACTTTCCCCTGCAACCGCAGGAAGTGCTCCACTTGCCCCCACACCTCCTCCCTCACCCCCATCCCAAGCCCCAAGATGACTTTCCACATCAAGGAGGTGTTCACCTGCACATCTGCCAATGTGGTATACTGCATCCATTGTACCTGGTGTGGCTTCCTCTACATTGGGGAAACCAAGCAGAGGCTTGGGGACCACTTTGCAGAACACTTACACTTGGTTTGCAATAAACAACTGCACCTCCCAGTTGCAAACCATTTCCACTCCCCCTCCCATTCTTTAGATGACATGTCCATCCTGGGCCTCCTGCAGTGCCATAATGATGCCACCCGTAGGTTGCAGGAACAGCAACTCATATTCCGCTTGGGAACCCTGTAGCCTAATGGTATCAATGTGGATTTCACCAGCTTCAAAATCTCTCCTGCCCCCACTGCATCCCAAAGCCAGCCCAGCTCGTCCCTGCCTCCCTAACCGGTCCTTCCTCTCACCTATCCCCTCCTCCCACCTCAAGGTATACTTCCATTTCCTACCTACTAACCTCATCCCGCCCCCTTGACCTGTCCATCCTCCCTGGGCTGACCTATTCTCTCCATACCGCCCCACCCATACTCTCCTCTCCACCATCCATCTTCAGTCCGCCTCCCCCTCTCTCCCCATTTACTTCAGAATCCTCTCCCCATCCCCCTTTTCTGATGAAGGGTCTAGGCCCGAAACGTCAGCTTTTGTGCTCCTAAGATGCTGCTTGGCCTGCTGTGTTCATCCAGCCCCACACTTTGTTATCTTAGTAAGTCCAAAACTTGTTTTAACAAAATGGTATCTCACTAAAATAGTGTGCAATGCTGCAGATTTTGGTTTAACAACAGAACTGAAATTTATTAGCAGAAGGAATGAAGTTAAAATAAAATAAATCAAATCATCTACTTATAATACAAATTCAAGGATTTTATACACATTAAAAGGAGAATCCAATAACCAGAAAAGATTCATTTTTAAATTGATAAAAAGGACAGTTTTTGTATACTGCCCTGAAACACACACCCCTAGTACAGCACCCAAAAACACTACTCATAAAATACTCCCATCAGAATCCCCGTATCGAACATACCGGTAAATTTAGTCACATGTAACTTCAACTTACAGACTGAAAATGTACATAGAATTTATCTGGAGTTACTATACACGAGAATTTAAATGTACTCAGCATTAAGTAAACTCTTCGAGTTTTATCCCAACACTTCTGGTCTGGGATTGACACTGATGTTTCACTCTGGGGTAACCCAATTTGTTATATCATTCCTTTCTCTGGACTGCAAGTCTACACAGCTACCCTCACCCAAGGACTTCACAAGCCTGTTCTAAAACACAAAGTAAAACAAAATTAAAACTCTCTCCAAGCTATAGGTGTTCCCTTTAAATGTAAAAATAACAATTCCAGAAATCTCTAACAAACCTGCAGGTCCCATCATTTATCTCGGTGCAAATCAATCCAAGATAAACACATTAGTGGTGCACATAAACTTATTCACACTAAAGCCAGGCTTTAACAAGATATCAAGAAATGGTTGGAGACACTGGATACTGCAAAGGCCATAGGCTTCACAGCATTCCGGCAAGAGTCTGAAGACTTTTGCTCCAGAACGTGCCACACACTTAGCCAAGCATTACAGCTACACCACTGGTATCTACATAACAGTGTGGAAAATTGCCATGCATGTACCATACACAAAAAGCAGGACAAATCCAACACAACCAATTATTGTCCCACCAGTCGACTCTTGATCACCAAAATACTGATGGGTAATGTCACTAACACTATTAGCAAGCACCACCTGCTCAGAAATAACCTGCTCTGTGATGCACAGTTTGGAGTATTCAGGGCCATTCAGCTCCTGACTTCAATATAGCCTTGGTTCAAATGTGGACAAAAGAGCTGTATTCCTGAGGTGAGGTGAGGTGATGAGAAGTGAGGTGAGAGTGACAAATCTGGACATCAAGGTTGCTTTGACTGAGTGTGCCATCAAGAGGCACGAGCAAATCTGAAATCAATAGGAACCACGAGGAAAACTTTCTGATGGTTGGAATCATACCAAATAGATAAGGAAATGGTTGTGGTTGTTGGAGGTTAGTCATGTTAGTTGCCATACATCTCTGCAGAAATCACTTAGAATAGTTTCCTAGGTCCAATCATCTTGAGCTGCTTCATCATCCCTCCATCATTAAGTCAAAAGTGGGGATGTTCCCTGATGATTGGACCATTCGTGACTCTTCAGATACAGTCCACGTCCAAATGTAATAAACTTGGACCATCTCCAGATTTGGGCTGAAACATGGCAAGTAACATTCCTACTGCACAAATGCCAGGCAAATGACCATTTCCAATAACAGATACAGCCCACGTCCAAATGTAACAAAACCTGGACACCATCGAAGTTTGGGCTGAAACAGGGCAAGTAACATTGCTATGGCACAAATGACAGGCAATAACTATCTCCAATAACACATCATCTAACTATCACCCTTGACATTCAATGCTGTTATCATCACTGAATTCACCACTATCAACATACCGGGGGCCAGAAATTCAACTTGACTCACCATCTAAATACAATAGCTGCAATATTGCAGCAAGTAACTCAACTCCTGACTCCTCTTGCCTGGATGAATGCAGCTCCAACAACACTCAAGAAGCTTGATACTATCCACGACAGCCCTTGGCAGCAGATCACAAATGTCGACTCTCAGTAGCAGTACCTACTCTCTCAACAACACACAGAAATCTGCCAATTCCTTTTTCAGAAAGCACCTTCCAAACTCATGACAACTTCCATCTAGAAGGACAAGGGCAGCTGATACATGGGAACACGACCATCTGCAACTTTCCTTCCAAGCCCTTCACCATCCTGACTTGGAAATATATCGTCGTTTCTTCACTGACACTGGGTTAAAATCCTAATGGCATTGTGGGTCTACCTACAGCACATCACCTGCAGCAGTTCAAGAAAGCAGGGCACTACCACTTTCTCAAGAGCAACTAGGGACGACAATACGTGCTGGCCAGCTAGCAATGCCCATACCCCTTGAATTTTAAAAAAAAAGCTTCTCTAATTCCATCACCTCTCACATCCTAATAGCAATATTCGAACTCTTGGTCCTCCCAGCAACTGACATTGTCAATTTCAATTAAATCTATTCTTGTTTTACAGAAATGCTGTCCAGCTGCATCCTGTTTGTCCAGAATCTGTTGATAAAGCTGTTGATGACGCTAAATACACAATCTGAAACTGTTCATTCAATCTAAAAATGCAGAACAATAGGTGTTCATTTTAATTCAACAAAGGTACACCATTCATTTCATTGCGCAATACATTGTCAATGAACAAACATTAAGTGTGGAGGCTTGAGCTGAAATTACTTTTGTCACTGCAACAGCAAACTTTTTTGAAAAATGTCATCATAATGGTCTCAACCACCAATACTACTACAAAATACAATGTTCTAGTCAACCTGCCAAATAATCCCCGTCATAGGACACAATTTGCTTATTAAAAAAATACTTTCAGCCAGAACTTCTGTTACTGTCTCCATGATTTCTTTCTAAAGCACAATCACACACCACCAGAAATCTGTATTTATGCAGGCATATATCATTTATGACAAATGAAAGGACTGCAGATGCCATAAATCAGGAATAAAAACAAAGTTTCTGTAAAAGCTCAGCAGGGCATGCAGGAAGAAACAGAGTTAACGTTTTGGGTCCAGAGACCCTTACTTAGAACTTCAGTTCTGAGGGAAGGTCACCAGACCCAAAACATCAACTCTTTCTTTTCTTCACTGATGCTGACAGACCCGTTGAGCTTTTACCGCAAATTTGCTTTTGTAAAAAAATCATTTGTACATCTATTGGATGCTCTTTAATAATACAGCTACCAACATGTAAGTCCCTTCATTATTTCATATGTTTTGAGATTTCAGTATGGTATATCCTTTTGTCCAATCCACAAGCATAATACTAACTCTTCAGATTTACTCATCACTCAAGCCATCTGTAAAAACTTATGAAAGCTTGGACATATCAAATCTTATCAGCTCATGTATTTCATAAGCACTTGAGGATTGTAATCTATCAAGGGCCTTGGTCCTTGGCTTCTTCAACTATATTCTGAAGTTACAAGATTGCACGTTAGTTCAGGCTAATGGATTGTGAATCCTGTGGGATGTGTGAAGTCACGGGTGCATCATGTATTCCAGAAGAATACATCTTCAGGAAGTATCATAGGTTTAACAAGTTTAAACTCCGGGTTTAGACGTTGAGTCACTGTTGTGTACCCACAAAACAGAGGATTATATGGACAGCATGTCTAGGGAGGTGGTCACACCACAACTTTGAAGCATACTGACAGAGGAGGAATTGGTCACTGCCAGGCAGTCTACAAAAACCAGGCAGCTTTAGCAGGAGTTCCCTGAATCTATCTTGTTTGCCAATGTGTAGTCCATTTTGGAAATGAGTAAGGGCACATGTTCCTTAGGAGAGTGCACGCAGAGCTAATTTAGTGGCACAATGGATGGCTCAACTGAATTGAGGGTGGTGGGGAAGAGAAGAAGAATGAAACAGCAATAGGAATATGGGATGTCACAACCAGGAGATCAGAGAGGCATTTCTGCAGCCATTGATGTGAGTCCAGGACGGTAGTTGCCTCCCTCATGCCATGTTAAAGGATTCAATGGAGGGACTACAGACATTCCTCTGACAGAGGGTGATCAGCCAGAGGTTGTGGTCCATGTTGGTATAAATAACAGGGACGAGTGTAGGCAATGTTCAGAAAGCAGACTTCAGAGAGTTAGTTAAGAATCCCATGTGCTCGTGAGCACAGAGTAGGTGAACCGAACAAATGAAAACTGGTGTAGAAGAGTGGGCATCAGACTTCTGGGGTATTGGGACTGGTTCTGGGAAAGGTGGTACCTGTACAAACCAGATGCTAAATGCAGGTAGACAGTTGGAAGCTTGTTACCATTAATGGAAATGTGGCCTGAAGAGAGTCAAGCATGTCAGCTCTTTATCAATGAGTTTTCAGGTAAGAAAGAGATGATGATAAAAAGGTAAGGCACAGCTTTATTGGCCAAACAATTAAAGAGTTAAAAAGAATTAAAAAGCTGTAAAGAGCTTTGATATTCCAAAATGAAAAATCAAATGAAGCAACATGTGTTGAACTCATGACAAAAACACAGATAGCCAAATTATTAGGTGTTTATTGCAAATATCTGAATAGTGGGAAAGGGTTAAAGGAGCAAATATGTAGGAAAATTTCTGAGTACAGTGACAAAAGAGTAATAACAGTTAACTATAATTATATAAATATAGTTATTATTATAATAGTAAATGGAAGGACCAATCGTCTTAAATATGGATTAGTCACCAGGGCCAGATGAATTGTACCCTTCGTTGTTAAAGGAAGCCAGGGAGGAAATAGTGCATCCTATTGAAAGGACATGTAGATAGGAAGAAGAAGTGGTATTACCTTATTAGTAAGAAATGAAATTAAATTGATAGCAAAAAGTGAATCAGAAATAGATGCTTAGAATCTGTGTGGGTACAGACGAGTAACTGCAAAGGAGAAAAGACACTTATGGGAGTGATGTATAGACGGCCTAGCAGTATTCAGGAAATAGAAAAGGCATGTATGGAAGGCACTATTACAATAGTCCTCAGGGACTTCAAACTGCAGACAGACCATGGACGTCCAGTCCCTATACACCTGCATTCCGCATGCAGATGGCCTCAAGGCCCTCCGCTACTTCCAGTCCCGCAGGCCCGAACAGTCCCCCTCCACCGACACCCTCATCCGCCTAGCCGAACTCGTCCTCACCCTCAACAACTTCTCTTTCGACTCCTCCCACTTCCTACAGACTAAGGGGGTGGCCGTGGGCACCCGCATGGGCCCCAGCTATGCCTGCCTCTTTGTAGGTTACATGGAACAGTCCCTCTTCCGTACCTACACGGACCCCAAACCCCACCTCTTCCTCCGTTACATTGATGACTGTATCGGCGCCGCCTCTTGCTCCCCAGAGGAGCTCGAACAGTTCATCCACTTCACCAACACCTTCCACCCCAACCTTCAGTTCACCTGGGCCATCTCCAGCACATACCTCACCTTCCTGGATCTCTCAGTCTCCATCTCAGGCAACCAGCTTGTAACTGATGTCCATTTCAAGCCCACCGACTCCCACAGCTACCTAGAATACACCTCCTCTCACCCACCCTCCTGCAAAAATTCCATCCCCATTTCCCAATTCCTCCGCCTCCGCCGCATCTGCTCCCACGATAAGACATTCCACTCCCGCACATCCCAGATGTCCAAGTTCTTCAAGGTCCGCAACTTTCCCCCCACAGTGATCGGGAACGCCCTTGACCGCGTCTCCCGCATTTCCCGCAACACATCCCTCACACCCCGCCCCCACCACAACCACCCCCAGAGGATCCCCCTCGTTCTCACACACCACACCACCAACCTCCGGATACAACGCATCATCCTCTGACACTTCCGCCATCTACAATCCGACCCCACCACCCAAGACATTTTTCCATCCCCACCCCTGTCTGCTTTCCGGAGAGACCACTCTCTCCGTGACTCCCTTGTTCGCTCCACACTGCCCTCCAACCCCACCACACCCAGCACCTTCCCCTGCAACCGCAGGAAATGCTACAGTTGCCCCCTCACCTCCTCCCTCACCCCTATCCCAGGCCCCAAGATGACTTTCCACATTAAGCAGTGGTTCACCTGCACATCTGCCAATGTGGTATACTGCATCCACTGTACCCGGTGTGGCTTCCTCTACATTGGGGAAACCAAGTGGAGGCTTGGGGACCGCTTTGCGGAACACCTCTGCTCGGTTCGCAACAAACAACTGCACCTCCCAGTCGCAAACCATTTCCACTCCCCCTCCCATTCTTTAGATGACATGTCCATCATGGGTCTCCTGCAGTGCCACAATGATGCCACCCGAAGGTTGCAGGAACAGCAACTCATATTCCGCTTGGGAACCCTGCAGCCTAATGGTATCAATGTGGACTTCACCAGCTTCAAAATCTCCCCTTCCCCCACCGCATTCCTAAACCAGCCCAGTTCGTCGCCTCCCCCCACTGCACCACACAACCAGCCCAGCTCTTCCCCTCCACCCACTGCATCCCCAAACCAGTCCAACCTGTCTCTGCCTCCCTAACCTGTTCTTCCTCTCACCCATCCCTTCCTCCCACCCCAAGCCACACCCCCATCTCCTACCTACTAACCTCATCCCACCTCCTTGACCTGTCTGTCTTCCCTGGACTGACCTATCCCCTCCCTACCTCCCCACCTATACTCTCTCCACCTATCTTCTTTTCTCTCCATCTTCGGTCCGCCTCCCCCTCTCTCCCTATTTCTTCCAGTTCCCTCACCCCATCCCCCTCTCTGATGAAGGGTCTAGACCCGAAACGTCAGCTTTTGTGCTCCTGAGATGCTGCTTGGCCTGCTGTGTTCATCCAGCCTCACATTTTATTATCTTGGATTCTCGAGCATCTGCAGTTCCCATTATCTCTGACAGACGAGGATAGCCAGGTTGCAGCGGATCTCAAGATGAGGAATATGTGGGACCTCTGCAAGATGGCTTCTTGCAGCAGCTTGTGGACTGGAAAGTTAAGTTGGTGATGGTATGATAGTTGGCAAGGACAAAGGGTTCTGTCTTGAAGAGAGATGTAACAATGATGTTTTGAATGATACAAATATTTGAGTGTACCTAAGACAACTGTTTGCAATATACCAAACATATAAGCCAGGAAGAGAAGGTCAGTGGCTAGCAGTTTCGTGGAAATAAGCAGAAGAGGGGCAAATATCCTTCTCCACACCCAGCCTGCCCAAAGCATCTTCTGCAGACAGAAACCCAAAACTTTTATGTGCTGTTCCTTTGAACTCATTTAGATTTTCCAATTTATTTTTGTTTTGGTTGATACTACTTTTTGCTGCTTTTAATCAATTTACCCCCTCATAACTTTCTTATATGATGTAATTCATTTTAAAATATCAACTTACATAAATATATATATAATTATATAAAGTTCAACTCAAATGAAGTTCTGTTGACATCCAAGTTATTTATAAGGTGGTCATTTTAATGTTCCTCTATTTTATCAGATTACTCGTCATTTAGATAACTTTATTGCATTTGAATAATTTATTTTTCAAAAATGATTATACATTAAAGAATTTTATTTAAAACTCAGAGTAAATAAATAATCTTGAATTCTCATTTCTTACTTTAACCAAATTACTTTCTTTCATTTAATGTTAGTATTTAGTAATGAATTCATGATTATGAGATATATACGTCATAGGTTAGAGAATTGTAAATGACTATCACCATGATACTCTAAATAGGTTACAGTGCAAAAGACAATAACGTCAGTAACTCCACAGGGAAATCAGCTACACATTAATGACAGACTCTATCCTCTGACTCATTGTTGGCAATGTCACAGAAAGTGAATGAGCTTAATTGTTGCATTGCTTCACAATTTCAGCAGGAGCACCACTCAGCCTCATGCCATGGAAATGAAAATTTTCTCCCCCAAAATATACTTTTCTCCCCATGTCTGTATTAGTCATAAATCACTGAGCTATATTAATTTATAATATCCCAGCCAGGAAATACATAGTGCAGTCATGAAAAGGTCAGCTATGATGCCTTTAATAGGTACACACCCAAATAGTCATAACCTAGTCTGGTCATTTTACAGATGTTGTCTAGCATGCTGTGTGCTTCTTGCACTGTGTGTTTTTGTTTCAGAGTAACAGCAGTTGCACTGTATCCCTCTTACCTTGTTGGCAATTTAAGAATCTTCCAATGAGGACTTTTTCAAGCCAACAAATACTTTTTTAAAAGATGAAAGGAGTTTATGCAACAGTATGAATAGTCTTCCGTACTTGTAACGGGTATTAAAAATATTCATTCATGTTCAAAATCATTATATACACACTACACAATTACTTATAAAATAGAATATTCTGGAGATGACAGAGAAATAGTACTTTTATTTCTGTCAGAATTAAAGGCACGTTTGGCATTTTTTTCACCTGCAGACTGTAAGTCTAGACTTTAGAAAGCAATGTGGACAAAACCATCAGTATTCACCCTCATTACTACACTGAAACTGACAGCAACTGCCGGAGTTCACACACATGCAAGATAATGTAGAGCTTCAGAAATTGCTATCAATGCCGGTTCCTGAATCTCTCCGGAAGTAATCAAGTAATTTTATAATTCTGGAATGGTACGTTTCTCCATAATGAATAAAAAAAAGTATATATATTTATATATTTATTTCAAAATATTTTGAAAAGGTTGGTTTACTTCAGCTTCTCTTAGAATTCAATCGTAACGACTTAATTTACTACCTAAAATTCAACATTAACAGTAAAGAATTAAATGATTTTAACATCCTGGTTTGCTGTGCATGGATATTTTGGTGTGATTAGCTGTTTATTGAAATCACTGGGTGCTGCATGCCAATCCATACCCTTACTCTGGCAACAGATTTAAACTGCTGTCACGAAAGGGGCAAACCATCCCACAGAAATTGTTAGATCACTGAGCACAGTTTTCTTCAAATTTAGTGGTGCGTACTATCACTTCACTCTTGACTATAAAATCAAAGCCACATTGCTTTCTCAGTCATGGTAAAAGAAATACGATTTAGAAGTCATGTAGTTTGACCATTCTTAATTTTTAAAAAATATTTCTTTTCAAATATTGTCAAAAGAAACACTAAATTTTCAGTCATGAATTTCAAAAGAAAAACGTGTTACAAAAACATACCATCTTGAAGTTTGCGACAAGACAGCGCATCATCCAAATCTCTAGCAGTGGCCGGATCAATTGTGAATATGCACTCTTTCCTATTGAAAAATAAACGGTAAATTTATTTCATCTTGTAACCTCTCATAACTAATCAAAAATAAACAAAGTTTCTAGAAAACAATACTGGAAACTGTTAGATGTGCAAGAAAGCATAGTCTGTATATTCTTCAAAAATATTGACGTGGAAACTTTGTTTTGTCAATCACAATGTTTCTTGAGTTTCAATGGAAATTTCTGGTAGGAACCTTGCTATGACCACAAAGGATACAACCCTTCAAAGCACAAGCAATGTTCCTTGTTAGAACGTAAACACTTCCAAGGATATATTTCATTTATTGCTCCTTGATACCTGCAATACTGGAGTTTTGGATTGTTAGATAAAATATAAATGGGAATCTTCTACATTGGGGTGGGAGGGTTGAAAATTAGATCGATTTTAGCTGGATTAATTAGGCAAGTAAATGGAAAAGATAACTCCACAAAGATAATTACTTCGTACTTCACTCAAGATGATACAGTATTCTTCTGAATATTATTTTGCGCCATGCTGACATTTTTCATATTTAATATTTAATCTTGATAAATGGAGGATTTGCTAGTTAAATTTTAGCCTCTTGGACAGTCAGCAGTAAAGGCAGTCAACGATAATGATTCATCCTTTAAAATTATATTAAGCAGATTTCATTAAGAGATATTTTTTGGTTTTTTAAAAAAAAAGTTCTTCCCCACATCTTCACCTGCATCACTTACCTGAATTCTTTAATCAGTGTCTGAGTTTTTGTGTCATCAGATAGAGGCAATAACTTTTCTTTGTAAACTTTATCTAAAATTGCACAATCTCATACATCCATATCAAATTTCCCTCAATCTCCTTTTCTCCAAGGCAAATAACTACATTTTCTTCAACTTATCTTTGCAGCTGAAATTCCTCAATTCTGGAACCATTCTGGTAAGTCTTCTTTGCATGCTTTCAAGGATCTTTCCTATTGAGTGGGGACCAGAAATGGATTAAATCCTCTAGCTATGACTGAACCAAAGTTTTATACTGGTTCAGCAAAGCTTTCCTGCTTTGCTTCTGCAGAGAGGTGCCCATCCCGACCAGACCAGTGAATTTCATTCCACTCCCGCACATCCCAGATGTCCAAGTTCTTTAAGGACCGCAACTTTCCCCCCACGGTGATTGAGAACGCCCTTGACCGCGTCTCCCGCATTTCCCGCGACACATCCCTCACACCCCGCCCCCGCCACAACCGCCCCAAGAGGATCCCCCTCGTTCTCACACACCACCCTACCAACCTCCGGATACAACGCATTATCCTCCGACACTTCCGCCATTTACAATCCGACCCCACCACCCAAGACATTTTTCCATCCCCACCCCTGTCTGCTTTCCGGAGAGACCACTCTCTCCGTGACTCCCTTGTTCGCTCCACACTGCCCTCCAACCCCACCACACCCGGCACCTTCCCCTGCAACCGCAGGAAATGCTACACTTGTCCCCACACCTCCTCCCTCACCCCCATCCCAGGCCCCAAGATGACATTCCACATTAAGCAGAGGTTCACCTGCACATCTGCCAATGTGGTATACTGCATCCACTGTACCCGGTGCGGCTTTCTCTACATTGGGGAAACCAAGCGGAGGCTTGGGGACCGCTTTGCAGAACACCTCCGCTCAGTTCGCAACAAACAACTGCACCTCCCAGTCGCAAACCATTTCCACTCCCCCTCCCATTCTCTTGATGACATGTCCATCATGGGCCTCCTGCACTGCCACAATGATGCCACCCGAAGGTTGCAGGAACAGCAACTCATATTCCGCCTGGGAACCCTGCAGCCATATGGTATCAATGTGGACTTCACCAGTTTCAAAATCTCCCCTTCCCCCACTGCATCCCTAAACCAGCCCAGTTCATCCCCTCCCCCCACTGCACCACACAACCAGCCCAGCTCTTCCCCCCCACCCACTGCATCCCAAAACCAGTCCAACCTGTCTCTGCCTCCCTAACCGGTTCTTCCTCTCACCCATCCCTTCCTCCCACCCCAAGCCGCACCCCCAGCTACCTACTAACCTCATCCCACCTCCTTGACCTGTCCGTCTTCCCTGGACTGACCTATCCCCTCCCTACCTCCCCACCTACACCCTCTCCACCCATCTTCTTTACTCTCCATCTTCGGTCCGCCTCCCCCTCTCTCCCTATTTATTCCAGTTCCCTCCCCCCATCCCCCTCTCTGATGAAGGGTCTAGGCCCGAAACGTCAGCTTTTGTGCTCCTGAGATGCTGCTTGGCCTGATGTGTTCATCCAGCCTCACATTTTATTATCTTGGAATCTCCAGCATCTGCAGTTCCCATTATCTCAGACCAGTGAATTTTGAAGGTAGAGTGGAAATAAAAAAGCTACAGGATCTGTTCTCTTCCATCACAGTTTTTAACAGCCAAAATGCAACAATCAGAAGCAAGTGATTCACGGACTAAGTTCCTCCATTTCACAACCTATTCTTTTATTATGGTTGGTGCCATCAAATACTCCTCACCTTCCACTGAAAACACCTGTATCCTCACTTTCGCTATCCTTCGTAAATATTAATGCAAAAAATTAAATATCTCCCCTAAAATTGGCACTCAAGACTTTCATCCACCCCAGTCCCTGGAATCCCCTCCCCAGGCTAAATGCCTAATGCAACAGGGATAGTAGGAAAAACAGATGCTGGAGAATCTGAGATAACCAGGTGTAGAGCTAGAAGAACACAGCAGGCCAAGCAGCATCATAGGAGCAGGAGAGCTGACGTTTCGGGCCTAGGCCCTTCTTCAGGAATGATAGGTTTAACGTATGATGAATGGCTTAGGATCCTGGGATTGTACTCATTAGAGTTTAGAAGGTTGAGGAGAGATCTAATCGAAACTTACAAGGTAAAGTATGGCTTAGAAGGGGTGGACGCTAGGAAGTTGTTTCTGTTAGGTGGGGAGACTAGGACCCATGGGCACAGCCTTAAAATTAGAGGGGGTAAATTTAAAACTGAAATGAGACGACATTTCTTCAGCTAGAGAGTGGTGAGCTTATGGAATTCATTGCCATGGAGTGCAGTGGAGGCCGGGACGTTGGATGCCTTCAAGGCAGAGATCGACAAATTCTTCATCTCAGAAGGAATCAAGGGCTACAGGGAGAGCGCAGGGAAGTGGAGGTGAAATGCCCTACAGCCATGATTTAAATGGAGGAGTGGACTTGATGGGCCGAATAGCCTTACTTCCACTCCTGTGTCTTACAGTCTTATGATGCTGCTTGGCCTGCTGTGTTAATTCAGTTCTACACCTTGTTATCTCTATGCCAAATGCAACAGGCTGCTTAAAATCCCTTTGAGCAACCTTTTGATTACCAGCACTAATGTCTCCTTCATTGTCCTTTGAATTTTTGTCTGATTACCCTCTGATGAAGCATCTTGCATAGTTTTTAAAGACACTATATAAATGCAATTTTCTATACTTTCTGCCTACAGAATTGAAATTCCCCTTTATTCATCACTGATTTGAGCTGACCCTCTCTAAACATTTACTTTTTAATATCCCTACTACTTGTTTTACTAATATTTGTCATTATCAACTGTACTAAACCTAATCATGATATCTAGCTCCATAATACTCTTTCAACAAACATTTTCTATACTCCTTATGATTATCTATTTTATTGAAAATGATAATCTTATCGTATGTATTAACATTTCATTTGATTTATTAATCTCTATAATGATTTCCTACACCTATTTATCTCAGAAATATACTTAATATTGCATTACATATTATGAGAGTTTCCACCGTTTATCAATGAACCTGCTTACAACTTGTTTGCTTTATTAATTGAGGTCTAGTAACTACACTTTCCACTTTGTTGGTCTAGTGGTCTTACCCACAACTATTCATTAACAGGGGGATTGAGTTTAAGAGTCGTGAGATCTTGTTGCAGCTCTATAAAACTTTGGTTAGACCGCACTTGGAATACTGCGTCCAGTTCTGGGCGCCCTATTATAGGAAAGATGTGGATGCTTTGGAGAGGGTTCAGAGGAGGTTTACCAGGATGCTGCCTGGACTGGAGGGCTTATCTTATGAAGAGAGGTTGACTGAGCTCGGTCTCTTTTCATTGGAGAAAAGGAGGAGGAGAGGTGACCTAATTGAGGTATACAAGATAATGAGAGGCATGGATAGAGTTGATAGCCAGAGACTATTTCCCAGGGCAGAAATGGCTAGCACGAGGGGTCATAGTTTTAAGCTGGTTGGTGGAAAGTATAGAGGGGATGTCAGAGGCAGGTTCTTTACGCAGAGAGTTGTGAGAGCATGGAATGCGTTGCCAGCAGCAGTTGTGGAAGCAAGGTCATTGGGGTCATTTAAGAGACTGCTGGACATGCATATGGTCACAGAAATTTGAGGGTGCATACATGAGGATCAATGGTCGGCACAACATTGTGGGCTGAAGGGCCTGTTCTGTGCTGTACTGTTCTATGTTCTATGTTCTATTCCTTTTCCTTTACTCGTATATAGAACAGTTATTTTGCAATGACTTCTTTCTTACTGTTCTTCTGCTGTCACATCAGCAATGTTCCACAATTCATTTCTCAGAATTAAACTGAGAACTCTTCTTCATTAGATTAGAAACTCAGCAATTCAGAAAGCAATATGGGATGCATTCTAAAAAGGACTTTCCACGTTTACCTTTATTTATCTATTTCAAAATCACATAATAGTATCATCCTATTGTGAATTCTCAAACTGTACGCAAACTTAAATCTATAACCTCAGTAACACTGTTTAACTATGTATCAGAAGCTAGCAATGACATTTTTGTGTATATTCCTTCATTCTGTCCATGTGGATTCTGCTTTAATACAACCCTAGGGCATTGTGAAATTCTAATGCTGTTAGTTTTTAATCATTAACACTGACAAACCATTTCCCTATTTCCACCTTCGATGAATCATTCTTTGATATGTTAATTCAGGAGTTAGAATCTGCTACCATGATGACAGTAGAAAATCTCAGCCTCAGCTTAATGGAAGCACTATTGTCTCTTGGCCAGGATGTCATGAGGTCAAGCTCAACTCCAGAAGCTTCAAAACACATGATCTATGTTGGCATTTTAATGCAATATTGTGAGAACTCTGTACTGTTGAGATGGTGCCTTCTGAATGAGACATGACAATAAAGCATCTGCTCTTCCAGATAATTAATTGTGTGGAATTGTGTAATTTCTGAGTTCTGGGGAAGGGTCACCGGACCTGAAACGTTAACTCTGTTTTCTCCTCCACAGATGCTGCCAGACCTGCTGAGCTTTTCCAGCAACTTTCTTTTTATTCCCGATTTACAGTATCCACAGTCCTTTTGGTTTTGTTTTTTAGTTAATTGTGCAGCATTATTTAAAAAGAATTAGATGTGTTCTCCTGGTATCTATGCCAAAATTTATTCTTCAAGCAATTTACTCTTCAAGTAATTTACAGATTATAAAATTAATTAATCAGAAGAAATGGACTGATTAATTAATTTTATAATCTGTAAATTGCTTTGGAATACTATGAGGTCTTGAATGGTACTGAATAAATGCAAATTTGTTTCGGCATGTGACTGGTCATTACAGAGAACAAGGCAATTGGTAAGTAACATTGCCATTTGCAGAAGATGTCAACAGCCATGGGTGAGATGTGCCTGAAGAAGGACAAGTAAGCCCTCGACACAGGAAGCATGATAAAAAAGCAAATTAGCTAATCTTCATACTAATTTTATTATCCTTTTAATTTTGCTTAAATGTGTAGCTCTTACATACAGTCTTCTGGAACACAGTGTCTCAAAACTTCATTCTTAATTGTCTCATTTAATTTTTAAAATAACACAGCTCCTTCTGAAACGAAGTTATTAGCAAAAAACAACTTACTGCATCTGGACAGTGTCATGTCAAATTCAAAAGTTACCATCCCATCACAAGCATGCATGATAAAAAGTAACTGACAGTGGAGCATGGTGTTAAAATTCTAGTGCCCTGAATGCACAAGGGCACACTTGTCAATGTTGGGGAATACAATTTCTGGAGAGCAGAACATTTTAGTTCTGCGTCATTACATTGTGTTTATGCCAGGAGAAAACATCTTTCCATATCGAAGCAAAATTCCAAGATTTCTGAACCTTTTCACAAGATGAAGAGTAATGCACAACTTAATCCAAAGTTGTATGCCTTGCAATAAAGTAATGGAAATTGTTCTATTATAGTGAGACAAAAAGGTGCTCTCACTCATGTTATAGAAAGCGCTGTCTCTGCATGACCACATGGCATGGATGCAACTCATTTCAAACAACCCTGAATGAAAGTCTACAAACTGACCTAATGAATGGGCAAGGCAACCGGGCACTACAATCAAGGATGAACTCCAGCACTCATCACATGGCATAATTCTGCTACATATCTCCAGTACATCTTTCCTTGGAAAAGAGGACCAATACTATTCATGGCGTTTTACAAAACTAGTGTTTTGTATACTTTTTAGCAAAACTTCCCTATTTTTATGCTCCATTCCATTTGAAATAAAGGCCAATATTGCATTTTCCTTATTACCTAAACCTGTATGCATGGTTTTTGCATGCACTAGGATACCCCAAATCCCTCTGTGCTGTACCACTTTGCAGCCTTTCCCCATTTAAATAGTATTCAGCTCAATTATTGCCAAAGTGCATCTCATATTTTCCTATATTATTTTCCATTTGCCAAATTTATGGTTACTCACTTAAGCTGTCTATATCTCTCTGCAGACTTTTTATGTCTTCTTCTTATTCACTTGCAGGATGCAGATATCACTGACTGGCATTTATTGCCTAACTCTGGTTGCCCCCGACAAGGTGATGGTGAGCTTCTTGAATTGCTGCAGTCTATACTGTAGGTGGACCTACAATGCCTTTAGGGGAGGAAATTCCAGGATTTTGAACAATCAAGGAGCATCAATGTATTTCCAAGTCATATTGATAGTGGATTGGATGGGAATCGGCAGGTGGTAGTATTCCTGTGTCTACTGTCCTTGCCCTTCTAGATGGAATTGCTTGAGAGCTTGGAAGGTACGACTAAGGATCTTTAGTATATTTCTGCAGTGCATCTTGTAGATACTACATACTGCTACAACTCAGCATCAGTGGTTGAGTGACTGAATGTTTGTGGATGTGGTGCCAACCAATTTGGCTGCTTTGTCCTGGATGGTGTCAAGCTTCTCGGAGATACAATTTTCCTAGCTGCTGACCTGCCCTTGGAGCCAGTTTATTTTTGTGTCATTCACAAACTCAACGATAGTACATTCACTTCTCTCATCCAGTCATTAGTTCATATTATCAACTAAAGTGGCTCCAACACTGATTCTTGCAGCCCTCCACTACAAGTTCTCATCCTGAAAGTGTTTTTTTATTAGTTAGGTAATCCTTTATCAAAAAGTACTATACCCCAAAAGTGCTTTCCTTTTCAGTTAGAAAATATTCAATAATGCTGGTATCTTTAGCTCATCTTTTTTACAGAAATGCATCTGAGGAATCTAGACCAAATTTGAATATCATTTAAAAGACAAGGTGTTAGTGAGGAAATGGTGACCAACTCAAATTTTCCAGCTGATTGAGAAATAGCCTGTCATTCATCAAGTGTTGATTCAATTTGGGAATGGGTGATTTTGGGATTAGGAAATGCATTTTTATCAGTTAGGCTTGCATAAAGACAGGGATAAATGGCAAAATCCATCGATCAATTAAGGTGCACCCTGATTTCCACTACCAGCTGTTGAAGAACTGTTCAGAAAGGTCTTAACAGATTATATCTGACCCCTGCCTAAAACCATGGTTTTTCAACATTTATGGCTGTTCCAAAATGATTTTCTGAGGCTGTGCCTTTGGGGAAAATTACAGCAAAAATAGTACTGAAAATGTTATCTCAATGTTTTACAACATATGGATTAACCCAGAAAATAAAAGTGAGACATTGCTGCATTTATGTCAAAAATATTAAAAAAGCAATAAATGGCTTGGTAATAAATCAACTTATGGTAGAAAAACTGGAAGAAGCCTTATAAATATGGCAAGAAATTCTAAACTTTTATAAACACATTATAGCTGATTGTCAGGAGTTTCCTAATGCTTGGGGTAAATGAATTCTCTTTTTATTTTTCTCCAATTAGGGATGTCCCTAATGAGTCCATAGTTATCCAGCTCTTTGTAAGCAAGGCAAAAACGCTATGCTAACCCACCTAGGCTGCATATCCCTGGACACTACGGGTAATTTATCACGGCCAATCCACCTAACCTACATATCTTTGGGCAGTGGGAGGAAACTGAAGCACTACAGGAAACCCACGCAGATACAGGAAGAATGTGTAAACTGTGCATAGTCATCTGAGGTTGGAATCAAACCCTGGTCCCTGACGCTATGAATCAGCAGTGCTAACCAGTCAGCCACTGTACCACCCACTTGACTTTACCAAATCAAAAGGAAACTCAATAATGTGATTTGTGTGGTAAATACTGAAGGTAGAAAGAAAAGTTAGTGCAGGTTCATGATTGAATGTTAAAATGATACTACAATAGGGAGAATGATAAAGCTAGAAGTGTACTTACAGTAGTGAAAGGAATAGGGAATGAATTAAAAATATTACAATTCAAGAATGAACCAGAAATAAATATTTTCAAGTCCACCCTCGAGTAGCCAAATTGAAAATATGGATATACTTAAAATTTTAGATGGAATATTATAAAATGCTATCCACCAGAAAACTATTGCAGTGATTTAGCAAAGCTATTAAAGATTCAAATCAATTAGTATAAATAATCCAGTGGAAAACATCTTGGATTATACATGACATTAGCATAGAAGATGTGTCACTCATAATGCACCATCTATACAGACTCTAGCCAGAGAAGCTAGCTCATGTGAGGAAAAAGATCAAGTCCATGATGGAAAATAACATTATCAAGCCACAGTAACTGAAGCTCACTTACTGGAATGGCACTGAAACCAGATGGGTCACAACGATTATGTATAGATTATCAAAACGTTATATCATAACAAATGAGGATATACATCTATTTCCACAATTGAAAGACTACATTGACAGGAGTGGAAAAGAAATATTTATGACAAAGATTGATTTATTAAAGGAATATTGGCAAAATCCATTGGCCAATACAGTCAAACAAATATCAACTTTTAATTCTCTTGATTGGACTTTATCAATGTAAAGCTATGCTGCTAGGAATGAAAAATACACCAGCAACTTTTCAAAGATGAAACAACGAAAGCATTGAAGGATTATGCAATGTGTTGTACAATTATGATTTAGTTGTGTTTAGCCAAACCTGGGAAGAATACTTACAATACCTTAACAATTTCATTGGCTACAAAGAGCCAGTTTAGTCATAAACTTGTGAAACAGTCATTTTGCCAAAGCATATTTGGGCCATAATGTGGCACAAAAGCAAATATTCTGTAGTAAAGTAAAAGTAATGGCTATGTTGGACTTCCCAGTGCCTAAGACAAAATCAGAGATTTTGATTTATGTGATTATGAATGGATTCTATTGAACGCAATGCAAATTTCAGCACTTTCGTGGTTCATCTAACAAATGCAACAAACTTATCTCAACAGAGATGGGGTTGGAATACTTGCAACCAGTGCTGACCACCGTACTGGTTTTAGTAGCACTACATAAACCAGGCCCACTTAAAGTGGTTATTGATGCCAGAAAAACCTGAGAGGGAGGGTTTCAAAAGCCAGTCAGTAACTTTTCTCAAAAGTTGAATTCTTGCCAGGAAAAATACTCAACTGTGACAAAAGAAATTCTAAGTCTGGTACTGGTTCTACAACATCTTGAAGTATATGTATCCAACAACTCTGCAGATACTAGTATTTATATAGACTGTAATCCTTTAACTTTCTAAGCAAAGTTTATACTAAAATATGAGACTGTTTAGCTGGAGTTTTAAACCATGACTAT
Source organism: Stegostoma tigrinum (assembly GCF_030684315.1). NCBI lineage: Eukaryota > Metazoa > Chordata > Chondrichthyes > Orectolobiformes > Stegostomatidae > Stegostoma > Stegostoma tigrinum. The sequence continues at coordinate 43,041,549 of NC_081367.1, forward strand.
ATAATTTGAAAAGTAAATTCATGCACCAGGAAGAGACAATATTATGGAAGATAGTTTATCAAGAGCATATATGGGAAAAAAAACAAATCTTATGATCAACAGGGAGTTGTTTAGAATGTAATTTTTACAAAATTCCTTGTACAGTTGATGCAAATGCATTGTTACAGATAGAGAAAAATCTAGAAGTAAAATAAAAATAAGTGAGAGGAGGCTATTGTAAGAATGAAAATGCCTCTTAAAGATATCTTTCCATTTGTTTCTCCTGTGAGATGTTGGTAAAACAATATATGACTTTAGATTTCATTTGTATTTTGTGTGTTAATAAATGAAAACATGGTTAGCCACTTTTAGCGTTTCATTGAGAGCTTGAGATGCTTGGTACCAGGGAGTTTTGAGGCTTACTTTGTTTCCATCTGTTTTAATGAAGATTTAATCCAGTGAGGTCTATTTCAAAAAATTACTGTCATTTAGTGACATGATCCAGTGATACACAGAGACAAAACAATCCTGAAAGGCAGTTTACATGTGATTGTACTAAACAGTGGAAGCTGAGCTGTTACGCTGTCTTCTAACAGTTCTGATAAGAAACCCTTTGGGAATTGTGTCTATGGAAATTACATACTTACCTGAAAGTTGAGGTGATAATGAGTTTAGCTTGCAGTTCACTTTGAGTATCGCATGAGACGGATATCAGATGGGGGGAAAAAAGAGCGTTTAATTAAATCGACTGAAAAAAAATCGCCAAAAGAAAACCGATTACAGCCATGCCAGCCTGCCTAAGCAGCTTAGAATGAAGACATTGGTAATTCTTCATGGGGTTTGGGTGTCTGAAAGCACAATTCTGGAATAAAAGAAACTGTTTCAAGTTGAATCTTTTACCCTTAAAGAAATGTTTCAAACTTGTCTGACTCATGTAATATATTTCATGTACTTTTTTCTGGTTAAATAAATATTTTATCCTTTGCGCTAAATGTACAGTAGGAGCCTCTTATGGATGCATTCAATAAATCCATGGTTAAAAGAAAATCAAAGTTAGTATCGAACAAATCAGGTTTCACTCTGGGATCTTATTTGACCAGTAGGATCATATTGGATCATAACAATTTCAACAATTAATCAACGATAATTAAGTAAGCAAGAACATCAAACTGTCCTGGATCGCTGGTTTTCAAAAATGTTGCTTCCAGATTTTTGTTTCTTTTTCTTGAAAATGGTATTTATATTGCCAAGTCTCCTAAAATATTCTTGCACCTGAAAGCCATCATAGTGGCTGCTGAATGTAGTCCAAAATACTGTCATTTTTCAATTGACTGCTTATATGCATGTCTGACACAACAGAGATCACCATAGCAGCAAAAAGACTATCCAAGTATTGTAGCGAACAAAGAAAAACTAAATTTTCATTATGCAATATCTCTCAAAATATTTTATATCTTATCTTGCAACTTGTAATTTATTTTAAACTCTTTCTGCAATGTTTCTATTAAATACAAGTTGTTTATAAATAAACTTTACATGAAACTAGAGTGGATTTCGAACATATAGCCAAAATAGCTCTATTTGATCTGTAAAAGTAGTATTTCACCTAATCCTGTGCTGTTAAGTTCTATGATTCCATGAAGATTCAAAACAAAATCACCTTGATTTAACAACTCATCAGTAAGAAGGCACTTTTACAAGATAGTATCATACTGAAGTATCAATCTCAATTACTTTCTCAAATACTGGAATAGGGCTTAAATCCACATGTTATTGGTTCAATTGAGAACTCAATTAATTAAGCCAAGCTAAATACATGATACCAATGGACATGTCTTCAAAAATATGCCTTTAGAAAGAGGTCAACCGCACGCTCAGAAACTAGGGAGTCAATATGCAGTAAAATCTGGATTACTCTCACAATCAACAGTTTTACGAAAACTTAATACAGAGTTTGGAATGAAAACCGACTTGATGTTCTTGTTGTTAAGGACTAAAGTCTGACTTATCAGATTCTTGTGTGAAGACAATTCTTTGTTCATTTCAAACTGAGCCCTCACGATCCAGATTTAGATTCCACCAACAGCTAAAAGTAATTAAAAGCTCAAAGTATTATGTAATCCTCTCGCAAATAAACTATTTCCAAAGTTGGTTGAATTTCCAGTTTTACTTTCAATTTATAACAAGATGCGTAAATCTAACCTACTGTATGTCAACAAAACATAGCATTAAAAATCATTTTTATATTTTCATTGTAAATACTTACCGTAAATCTTTACGCTTTTGCAATTCTTCTTTCGGGATGGTCCATGGTAAAAATTTTGGTAGACAGTTCAGTACCTCATCAGGGAAATCAGAGAACTCCACATCATATTCAGTAAGGATGCCCTCAGTTTCAGGTTCAATTTCACCTGCTTGTCCTAGACTTTTGGTCAAATGCCTATTTACATTCAACACAAAACAAGCTAAATTGTATTATGCATTTCACTTTATCATTAATTTTCTTTCTGACCATTAGTTTCTATGGATCTTAATGTTTTAACAGATTTGACATGTGATTGAACAAATTGGTTAAGTATTAAATCACATTAAACAGCGCATCAACTTCTTTGCAGCATGAGGTTCATTAGCTCTATTTTATGTCAAATTTGAAGGCTTCTGGGATACTTTAAATAGCCTTCTCTTTCTCATATGTTACCTATTATCTCACCTCACCTATAAGTAGAATTAAGGGGTACACTTTTAGCTTAATTGATTCAGTGGGAAACCCTGTAGCACAATACTGATTTTATAGTCTGTCTAATGGGGTAAATTTTAGCCCAAATTTTGTTCAAATTAAAGCAATTGGAAACTGGGAACAAATCAAAGTTGCTGGAAAAGCTCAGCAGGTCTGGCAGCATCTATCAGAGTTAACATTTTGGCTCCAGTGATCCTTCCTCAGAACTAGCATTTGAAACTGACTTTTTGAGATTTTAAAGTCAAGCTGACTTTGTTCTGTAAAAGTAGCATTCCTCCTAATCTTGTGCTGTCAAGTTCTATGATTCCATGGAGATTCAAACCAAAATCATCTTGATTTAACAACTCATCAGTAGCAAGACACTTTTACAAGATAGTACCATACTGCTATTAGTTGAGGCATTGAATATAATGGCAGGAAGGTTTCAATGGAGCTGTATCAGACATTAGTCAAGCCAAAAGTGGGCTAGAATTCTGGTCACCACACTACAGCAAGGGTATGATTGCATTACAGACGGTACAGAAGAGATTCAGCAGGATATTGCCTAAGCTGGAAATTTTCAGCTATGATGGGATATTAGATAGGCTGGAGTTGTTTTGCTTTGAGCAAAGAAGGCTGAAAGGCAACTGATTGTGGTATGTAAATTTACAGGGCAGTTAAGAAGAAAGTTTACCCTTTAGTAGAGGGATCAAAAGCCAGGGGGATAGATTTAAGGTAAAGAGAAGGAGGCTGACTGGGGATTAAAGCAAGAATTTTTTTCACTCAGACAATGGTAAATATCTAGAACTGTCTGCCTCAAAAGGTAGTAGAAGCAGGAACCATCATAATAGTATTTAGATGGTCACTTGAACAACCATACCTTGTACAGCTATGGGCCAAATACTGGGGAAAGTACATAAGCACTTGATGACCAGCATGGGGACATGAGGAGCTGAAGGGCCTCTATGTTGTAAAACTCTATGACCATCACTAACAATTAGTTCGAAATTACTTCTGTAGGCATGATGATTTATTTTTAAAAGAGACCTGTTAATAGATTTGAGTGCACTTCTAAAGAATTACAGGGAATCAGGTACAAATATTATACAAATGATATTCTGGGCGGTGTATGGGGGTGTGCTCTGGTACTACACCATAGCTGTTTTGTTCCTTCTCAATTTATAAAGAAATGTTTTGGGATTAATGAAGTCATATTTTTACTGTATAGTTAAAAGTCTTTGAAACTGTATTATAAGTAAATGGATTGATTTGTTCTATGTTATCTTTATTTATTTTGTTTATAAACTTTTGTTTATTGTCAAATCAAAACCTGCAGCATTTTGTGCAAATGTTTCAACCAGATATCATTTTGTTAAAAACAAACTAGGTTCCTGTCTGGGATCTGATGTCTAGAGTAATAACATCAATTGGGAACATAGTTTCAAAGTAAGGGCTCTCCCATTTAATACAAAAATGAGAAGAAATTTCTTCTCAGAGAATTAAGTGTTTTTGAAATTTCCGTCCACAGAGAGTGGTGAATGCTGGATCACTGAATACATTCTGGACATATCTTTCATCTGCAAGGGAGCTAAGGGATAAGGGGAATGTTGTGTTATCACCTTTGGCATGATATCTCTTAACAGACATGCAAATAAGCCAAGTACTTAGATGTTGACTACTTGGTACTGCAGCATTTGTCACTGGTTATCACTGGAGATTACTCGAGGGTATATATAGTTTAGCTGTAGCTGGTCAAGTTATTGACGTAGCTGAATAACACAAGAGCATGTTCACTTAGAACAGGCATAAAAGTGAAGTTGAGGCCGTATCAGACAGCCAAAATCTGATTAACTGGTGGAGCAGGCCTGAGAGGCCATCTGGCCACCTCCTGCTCATTCTTCTTATGCATGTGCTAATTGAGAGCAAACATTTCTTCTATGTCATACCTCAAGGTTCTTCATACACTAAAATTATGATATTTTCTTCTGGAAATTTGTTTTAATTCAGGAGACATAAAAAAAGACAATTATGTTTGATTAAACTGTTAAAGTAGCATCATTTAGGCACCATAGTGGAAATGTAATACTACAAAAGTTGTTGACATTTCAGTTTAAATTATGCATATTTTAACAACAAATTGTTCCTACCCATCTGCAAAACTACTGTCATCCCTCCAATCCACAATGCGGCAAATAAAAAGAACATTCTCATAATCTGAAGGCCTAGCCATAAAGTCCTTTGGGCATTCTTCTGAAGGTACCAAGATTCTAGGCACTCGATGATCAACAGGTGAAAACATGAAGAACCCTTTGTAAAGTTCGCTGCTTTTGTCAGGAAATGGTTTAATAAATCCAGTCACAGCTCTGGAATGTTTCCTTTCCACAATGTAAATTACCTAAATGCATGAGAATAACAACATTGGTATTCTTTGGTCATTTTCAACATCTACAAGCAAAACAGGAGTAGCATTTTATGAACAAGCATTCAACATTTCACTACGAGTCTAAACAAGTTTCACACATATTAAAGTAGTAGATGCTTACAATTGGTCCATTCACAAAAAAAATGAACTTTAACAAAGTACAGTAGGGAAAAGAAGTATCCTGCCCCTCTAAGAGATTTAATTTTTGAAAGCAGGATTCATGATTGGATAATCTTCCAAGGACACAGGACAGTTCAACATTGTCATGTTCAATTTTCATTAATCCAATTTACACTCAGCATCCTAGATCCTTGTGTCAAATGTGGCTCGATTTGTCACTAAATAATTCATTATCAATATGGCTGCACTGCTCCCCAGGGGGCAGGAAGCTTAAGGAACTTCTCCAACATGCACAGGTCTGCTTCCATCCATCCTATGATATTCTTTGAGCATTTTAAACACTTCTGGCATGTTGCCATACAACTAATGTGTTCGTAAAAATAAAGGAAAAGTGCAAGTTTATCTCATACAATGTGTATGCATTCTTTCATTCCAATAACATCTTAGTGAAGCCATGTTGCACTTACACTGTAATATTCTTTCCACAATTGAGAGCCCTTTACTGCACATAGTACTCTGAGGTCAAGGCTTTTTTTTGGCAGAAAATCAGCATTACCTCTAGATATTTGTATTGTTCCCTACGATAAAGCTTAGGAAGTTGTAATCTTTTTCTTTGTTTACAATCTTAACCAACCTGAGGTTCTGTCATTCATGTTTTGGAAATCTGTAACCCTAAACCCTGCCACTCTTTCACAGCAGCAACCCCACTTCTGTTCATAATGTGAGTACGGTTGAGCTTTTTCCTAAAACGTACCACTTACTGACCCTGAATTCTACCCGCTACTCTTTAGCTCATTCTGACATCTCATCAATGTTCCTTTAAAACTTCCCTTGGTTTTCTAAAGTATTCAACAGACTCATGTTTTGAAACTATCTGCCAATTTTAGCACCACTTCCAATAGGCCTATATCCACATCAATGGTATAAAGTGAACACTAATGGCCCCAGAACTGAAACTGCACCCCAATTCTAATTCCTAATCATTCCTAATTACTCAAAAATATTGCCTTTTAAGTCCTGCTCTCTACTTTCCTGCTACCATCCAATGTTTAACCTAAGTTTACTATCCTTTTACTACATACAGTTCACTAAACAGTCTTTTCTGGAGATAAACAGATATACTTACTCAATCTGTTCAGATATGTTATGATACACCCTTGGAGGACTCCTGGCCCAGCAGAATGGACACTATAATTCAGCCACAAAACATGTAGTCCATGTCGATATTTTCTAATCAAAGTGCTATGTATATCTAGAGAATGTGGAACTTGAACCCAGGCCTTCTGGCCACATGCAGGTTCACTCCCACTGCACCACAAGAGTTCCTTCTGGAGTCCATGTATACTGTATCCCCTCATTTTTCTCATTAACCACACCTAACACCGCCTGAAAGAGTTCTATGAGGCTTACTAACTAAATATTTGTCTCTTATATAATTTTTATCCAGCTACTTTATCCTTAAAAAGTCATATTTTCTCTACTAACAGACGATAAACTAACATCTCTTTGACCTAGTACTTCCCTGGTACCCTTTCAAAAACTGTGTATTATAATGGCAATACTCCAAAATATATTGCACACAATACAGTCCCTGGGTATAATTTGTAGGACTATATTTATTTCCTCCTTCATGATACCTGGAAGGATTTTATCAGAAAATGGCACTTTGAGTTTCTTTAACCTAACTAAATTTCCTTTTACACATCAACTCATCCTTAATCATCTTAGGCTTTGCTGCATGAGAATACTTAAGCCATAATATTCTGAATGGCTTGCAGCGTTTTTTAGAGTGGTAAAACTGGAAGACCCAGAAGTCCAGCAACAGTCCAGCAGAAATTCAGACTGGAAACTGTAAAAGGCTGAAGCAATTCTTTAAAAGTGCAAGAAGGTTGCTCTAGTGACAAACCAAATATCACAGTATGATTCAGTACCACTGAGTCCAACATAAAAGAAGTTGATTCAATAAAAGCACTGGGAATTGCAAAGTAGATTTCATTTTTGACCCAAAGTTGAAAAACACTATGATTCATCTAGTTCTAGTTCTGAGGTTAATCCCATCCTTCAAAACGAGTTTAAAGACAACATATAAATGATGGAGAAGAAAGCTAGCTTAGACCCATGTCGTACACACAAAATATCATGTTGGTACAAAAAGAGATTCAGTTTGAGGCCATATAGTGTTGATAATCTGATTAGCAAAAAAAGACCATAAGCAATGCCATGGAGCTAAACTGGGAGAGAAGATACCCATACAGAAGAAGGATGAAGTGGCCAATAGTGTGAAGGACATAGAATAATAAAAAATATTTAACAATTGCCATCATATTCTTGTTATTTAGACAGGGAAGAAAGTCAAAATAATTGATGAGATACATTTGTACAGCAATAACATGTTTCAAAACTGCAGGAAGTAAGGAAAGGTTAAAGATTAAGCAGTGGCTGGACAGGTTATGAGTTTTTCAGTAGGCAGAGACAATGAGAGGTAGCTTTGAACAACAACTTTTGTTTATGTAGTAATACTGCAAGATATTCACACAAGTGGCACCTTAGTACTTATCTTCAGTAAAGTGTTTAACAGAGTAAATGATGAAAAGCTTTTGGAGAAGTATGAACATCTCGAAACCCGATTGGTCCCGATTTATAATGTCACAATGAAATGACAAAAGGAGGAAAAATAGGCCACCGAGACCAACTACAGAATTGTCATTGTTCACAGCAAATTTATCTATGTTCAGACAGAAAGATATTCTTCACTTAAATTAGCATCATTACAATTGTTGCATAACCACCAAACTTAAAAAGTAGCTGTTTATATAAACAGCTTCAATACCATCTAAATGAATGGCACATGAACAGTTATTTATAGAATTTTTCAGCAAGTTAGACAGCATCTACAGAAAGAGAAATAAAGTTAATGGTGCAGATATTCTGAGGCCAAACAGTCTTTGGATCTTGTGCATCACCCTAAGATGCTACCTGACTGGACTCAGCAACATTCCACAACTGGGCCACAATGGACCCAGCTCCCATCTCCAGAACCAGGAGACCACCTTCAACCTTCCCTAAACACACTTCCTGCCACCTTAATCTCTCCCTCAACCAGCTAGCACCCTATCTTCAATCAACTATCTGGCACCCAACTAAATCATCACCTCTAACTGCCAACCTATCACCACACCCCTTTCACTTGCTACCCTCTGAAGATGTCAAGATGCTAACCCTCAGCCAATTCAATTCATCCCACGTATTATCAAGAGAAATTACAGGCACTGGATACTGCAAAACCAATGGAATATGAAAACATTCCAACAATACTATTGAAGACTTGTACTCCAGAATAAGCCACACCCTTTCTAGTACAGCTACAATACAAGCATCGACATGGCCATGTTCAACATTGCCCAATTGTTCTGTACACAAGTAGTAGGACAAATCCACTCTGGCCAATTACAGTCTCATTAGTCTACTCTTGATTATCAATCAAATGAAGGAGGAGTCACTCACAATGCTATAAAGCAGCAAATGTTCTGTAAAAACATACTGACTGATATTCAGTTTGGTTTCTGTCAGAGGCACTCAGCTCCTGATCCCACTTCAACCTTAGTTTGAAAGTGCTGAACTCCAGAGGTGAAGTGAGAGTAACTACCCTTGACATCAAAGCTGCATTCAACTTAGTGAGGTATCAATGAGCCATGGCAAAACTAGTCAATGAGAATCAAGGGAAAACTCTCTGCTGGTTGGAGTCATATCTTTCATAGAGGGGAATATTTGCGGTTGGAGATCAGTCATCTCAGCCCTAAGATGTCACTTTCCTCGAGGTCGTATTCCAGGCCAAGCATCTCCTGCTGTTTTATCATAGATCTTTCCTTGACCTTAAGGTCACATAATTTCACAAAGTTCAGCATCATTTGTGACTTCTTAGGTAATGATCTATGTCCAAATGCAGCAAGATCTGGACAATATCCAGACCTCAAGTGACAGGAACTATTCATGCCATACAAATGCCAAGCAATGAACAGCTCCAACAAAAGAGAATCCACCTATCACCTGTTGACATTCAATGACATGACCATCATCGAATCCTCCTCCAACCGCATCCTGGGGATTACCGCTGACCAGAAACTACTGGACCAGCTACATAAATACTGTGGCTACCAGAACAGGTCAAGGGCTAGGAATTTTGCAACAAATAACACACGTCGTGACATCCACAGCCTGCCCACCATCTACAAGGTACAAACCAGAAGTGTGACGGAATGCTCCAACTTTCCTGGATGGTACAGCTCTAACAGCTCAAGTAGCTTGATTGGCACCACTTCCAAAACGTTCACTTCCTCCACCACCAACGCTCAGTTGCAGTAGCAAGTGCTATCTCCAGGAGGCAGTGCAGAAATTTATCGAAGATCCTTTTACAGCACTTTCCAAACCCATGACCTTTACCATTTAGTCAGACAAGGCGGTGGCCATGTGGAAGCAGCACCAGCCGCAGGTACCTCTCCAAGCAACTTAACATCCTATCTTGAAAATATATTGTCTTCCTTTAGTGTCACTGGGTCAAATGCTGGAACTCCCTCTTTCACAGTATTACGGGTATTCCTATTGCATTTATCTCCCTAACTGCCAACTGGACCTACATGGTAAACTATGAGAATTCTGAAGAGAATTCTGAATTAGTACTACAAAATCCTTTTTGCCTCAGATGTCTAAAGCTTTTCCCCATTTACAATATAGTCTATACCTCTAAACTTCCCACCAAAGTGTATAACCTCACTCTTGCCCACATTGTATTCCATCTGTCACTTCTTTGCCTGCTCTCCTAGCTTGTCCAAGTACTTCTGCAGCCTCCCTGCCTCCTCAACATTACCTGTCCCTCCACCTATCTTTGTATCATCTACAAACTTAGCAACAATGCCCTCAATTCCTTCATCCAAATGGTTAATATATATTGTGAATAGTTGTAGTTCCAACACTGACTCCTGCAGAACTCCAGTAGTCACCAGCTGCCATCCTGAAAAACATGATTTTATCCTCATCTTCAGCTAGTTAACCAATCCTCTATCCATGCACCTATCAGCGTGGTTCTCATCTTATTTAGCAGCCTCATGTATGGTACCACGTCAAAGGCCTTCTGGAAATCCAAACAGATCGCGTACACTGGCTCTGCTTTGTCTAATTTGCTCCTTACCTCCTGAGAATTCTAACAGATACGTAAGATGTGACCTTCGCTTGATGAAGTGGTGCTGTTACAGCCCTATTTTACTATGCATTTCCAAGTACTCTGCAATCTCATCCCTAGTAATGGACTCTAAAATCTTACCATCAGTTCTGAGGAAGGGTCACCAGACCTGAAACATTAACTCTGTTTCTTCCTTCACAGATGCAGCCAGACCTGCTGAGCTTCTCTAGCAATTTTGTTTTTGTTCCTGATTTACAGCATCCTCAGTTCTCTCAGTTTTTATCTAAAATCTTACCAATGACCAATGTCTTTTACCTCCCTCCGTCCTGAAACAGGGATGTTACATTAGCCATTTTCCAGTCCTCTGAGGCGCTCACTGACCCCAGTGATACACTACAGATCATCAACAACACAGCCACAATCGCCTCAGCTGTCTCCTTTGGAACTGTGATGTAGGCAATCTGGTCCATGTTATTTATCCACTTTCAGACCTTTCAGGTTCCCTTGCACCTTAAGGTTGGTTGGCTCGCTGAGCTGGTTTTTTTTTCGCAGACGTTTTGTTACCATTGCTGGATAACATCCTCAGTGCCTAGCACCTTCTCTGTAGTAACCTCAACATCCTACCTGGCCCCAGAAAAGTTCCAATCTATGTCCATCCAGACTATCACCCAAAACTACCAAAATCTATCCAAATAAAATAGCACATTCTCACTCTCCCGCAGATTAACTGGTGTCGTATCCCTTATTCAGATTCTTGTTATCTCTAGGTAGGACTTGACTATTCCAATGTTCTCCTGGCTAGCCTCCCACTCTGCATAAACTTGAGAACATTCACAGCTCTGCTACTTTTATCCTATCATACCAGGATCCATTTATCCAGCACCACAATACCCACAAACGTACACTGGCATCATTTTACAAGCTTCGATATTGTTTTCACATCCTTCCATGGTTCAGCCCTGAGCAAACTCCGTAACCTCTGATAGTCTTACAACAATCATCATCCATCACAGCCTCTCTTTCACCCCCTCACCCCACCTACCATAAGATACCTAATTTTTTTATAATTTTTATCACAGACTGAGATTGCCAAGTATATAGCAATGTCTCAATAACATTTCATGAATCTGTGAACATTTCAGAAGTATGCTTGAATTGGCTGGAGTAGAAAGAAATTAAAGAAGAAGTCAAGAACATTTCCCCAACAATTAAAGAAACTCCTATTAACAATATGTAAAAGGATCGTTCATTTAACTCATTAGGAGGTCCTGATATGCTGGGTCAAACATGACAAAAACTACCAAACCTGGCAGCAAATGTACGTTTATTCCAGTATTAAAGTTGGCAAGTCAATGGAAAATGGAGGATTTAGGAAGATAAAAGAGCACCCATTTCTTGAACAAGACGTCAATTTTCAAAAGATCTAAAGTTGCCAACAGGTTACTATAACTTCAGACCATGAGCCATGTGTAAATGATTGAAACAAAATCGGGGTAACATTTTCATGAGCATTTACCTTGCCTGTTTTTTGAAGAAACCGATCTGGATTTCTTGAATCATTTACAAGACTGCAATGTTTTCCTTGTTTCGAAGTTTGCGTTCTAGTTGCACCCTTATCAACCGTCTGTGTTCCACTACAACCAGCAGCTATAAAATCAATGTTTTTAGAATTACAATTTCATATAAATAGGAATGTTTCACTTTGTTCTTTCATGAAATAAAAGTAAGTCATTGATCAATTTTTGCTTGCTTTCCAAATTTAAGTTAAAGTTATACCTAATTTTCAAGTGAAAGCATCAATTAATGAGTATTGGAGGCCTGAAGGCAATACCACAAAAACCCTAAAATTCTAACCATTTCCCAACCAAGTAACTTTCAATATACTATTGATATGGTTCAACCAAGCAACCAGTAATTCGAATCCTGCTTGGCAAAGCAATGAACAATAATTCATTTTGTACACTGTTCACACATGATCCTGCTGGTATATAAAGTGAAGACCAAGGGAGCAACTTAAGGATTTATAAGCGGTAACAACTACAATTGCACACAACCAGGTGTGGAATCTTAGAATCCTTACAGAACAGAAAAAGGCCATTTGCCCCTTTGAGTCAGCGCAAACCGTCCAAAGAACATCCTGCACAGACCCAGAGCCCCTGCCAATCCCTGAAACCCCAACCTATCTCAGAAACCCCACCTTATCCCCGTATTTCCCATCACATTTCCCGTGGCCAATCCACTTAACTTGCACATCTTTGGACTGTGGGAGAAAACTGAAGCATCTGGAAGAAAATTATGGAAGACTCGAGAGAATGCGCAAACTCCACACAGACAGTCACCTAAGGCTGGAATCGAACCATGGGCCCTGATCTTGTGAGGCAGTAGTGATAACCACTGTGCCTCTGTGTTGCCCTTGAATACAAAACAACAGGTAAAATGGATATCTGAGGTATATGAAAAAAAAATTGTCATAGTTCAGTGTATAGAATCATTATCTATCGCATACGGTACACAGTAAATGGAAAAGCCCTGGAGAAAAATGATGCACAGAGATATCTGGGTGTTCAGGTCCATTGTACCCTGAAGGTGGCAATTCAGGTTGATAGAGTGATCAAGAAGGCATACGGCATGCTCTCATTCATCGAAGGGGGTATTGAGTACAAGAGTTGGCAGGTCATATTACGATTGTGTAGGACTTATGGTTTGACCACATTTGAAATACAGCATCCGGTTCTGGTCATCACATTACCAAAAGGATGTGGATGCTTTGGAGAGGGTGCAGAGGAGGTTCACCAGGATGTTGCCTGGTATGGAGGGTCCAAGATAATAAAATGTGAGGCTGGATGAACACAGCAGGCCAAGCAGCATCTCAGGAGCACAAAAGTATGGAGGGTGTTAGCTATGAAGAGAGGTTGAGTAAATTAGGATTATTTACATTAGAAAGACAGAGGTTGAGGGGGGAACCTGATTGAGGGTCTACAAAATCATGAGACGTATAGACAGGGTGGATAACAAGAAGCTTTTTGTCCCCCCCCCCAAGAGTTACTAGAGGTCACAATTTCAAGATGAGAGGGGAAAAGTTTAAGGGAGATGTGCATGGAAAGTTCTTTACGCAAAGGGTGGTGGGTGCCTGGAAGGTGTTGCCGGTAGAGGTGGTACAGGCGACACTATAGCGTCATTTAAGATGTATGTAGACAGATACATGAATGGGCAAGGAGCAGAAGGATACAGATCCTTGGAAAATAGGCATCACGTTTAGATAGAGGATCTGGATTGGCACAGGCTTGGAAGGCCGAAGGCCCTGTTCTTGTCCTGTAATTTTCTTTGTTCTTTGTTCTGTGGTGCTGTGTGAACATAGCTTTCGGATTTTGTCAACTTGCATGATAAAGTTATGCAATTTAATCAATCCCAAGTGAGTGAGAAATGAAAGTTGATTTTCCAGATAGCCAAACAACAAAAAGAATCATAGCTTTTCACTACAAAAACCAGTGGATGATTTAAACAATTTGAAAGAATTTAGGACTTGAAAGATGGTCACGCAGAGCATTGATGAAACTCAAGTTTCTAGAAAGCTAAAGCTTGCCAAATAACTCAACCTGAGAAAACTTTAAAGGAACAGTAACAAGTCCATCACTCACGTCTGTTAATAATAGACCAAAATGTATTTTCAAACACAGTAAGGCTAGATTTTTCTGTTGTGTTGCTGTTAAACACAAAAGAGGTCAAGAGTGATTGCAAATGAGAGAATAACACTCTACAATATTGCGCACTAACCAAATGGGCTGGATTAGGAATGCCACTAAAGGTTCTTTTTCGATTCAGAAGTTTGAGTCTGGTCAAAAACCCTACCTGTAAACTAATATTCAGCTGAAGAGGAGTAACTAAAACAGTACCTGGGATTTGAAGGTACGACATTCTAAACATGTGGTGTGGCCAATCATCCAACTTACATGAGATTGAGTTACACTGCAACTGTAAATAGAAGTTTATTTTTCCAAATGATTTCACATCAAGCTGAGACATGAACTTTAGAGCCGTTTCTGAGGCAACATTTGACAAAACAATTTTCAAGTGCTCTTTAACTTCAGAGGCAGACATAGATGATTACATCCATTGCCTTTTTACTGTTTATACTGGAAGGTTAACAAAAACTATGGTTCACCAGAAATATTTATGCAGCTGTGGTGTTTATTTATCCATATCAAAAACACTTGCATGCAGCCTCTGGGTAAAATGCTTCTTTCTTTCCAAAATCCTTTATTCATCTTCCCCACTTCTGGACCCAAACCAAAGAATTCCCCACCAACCTGTATGAAGAACACAACCCCTGCTTCAGTATAAATAATTGTCTGGAAGTTCTGCTCTAATTATATTATACTGTGGATTTCAGCATGCAAATTTATTACACTTCCAACATGACACAGCAGCATCATGCATTTTTGCCGACCAAATATGATGAAACTGATGGTCTTAAATTTTGTATTCATAAAACAAATCACTATTAGAAAATGGGTACAGTACTGTACTTATAAAGAAACTGCCAGCATTGGTGAAGTTTAATACTGCAGAGATCATAAAACACGCGAGCCAGGAAGAAACAGATAAATTTGGGCATTGGCTAAACCCGAAACACTACACATGTAGTGTCTCCCTCCCGTCCTCCTGATCTAATCAAAAAAGACTGTGTGAAGGTTCAGTAAGGTAAGGCTTTATTTTTAATACTTCTGGAAATCTAGAGTAGTGGGAATGGAAGCTACGGCAGTTGCATGCTCCTCTTGCGGGATGTGGGAGGTAAGGGTCACTGCTGGTGACCTCCCTGACTTCACCTGCGAGAAGAGCACCCAACTCCAGCTCCTCAAAAACCACGTTAGGGTACTGGAGCTGGAGCTGGATGAACTCCGGACCATTCGGGAAGCTGAGGGGGTGATAGAGAGGAGTTACAAGGAGGTGGTCACATCCAAGGTACAGTAAAAACGTAGCTGGGTGACTGTCAGGAAGGCGAAAGGGAATAGATGGATTGATCCCCTGTGGTCCTTCCCCTCAATAATAAGTATACCATTTTGGGTATTGTTGGGAGGGGATGACCTACCGGGGAAGGCCATAGGGGACAGGGCTCTGGCACTGAGCCTGACCCTCTGGCAAAGAAGGGAAGGGGTGAGAATAGGAGAGCAATTGTAGTGGGGGATTCAATAGTAAGAGGCACAGAAAGGCGGTTCTATGGACGCAAACGATATGAAAGGATGGTATGTTGCCTCACGGGTGCCAGGGTCCGTGATGTCTTGGATCGTGCCTCCAAGATCCTTAAGGGGGAGGGTGAGCAGCCAGCAATCATGGTACACATTGGTACCAATGACATAAGTAGAAAAAGGACTGAAAATGTGAAAAATAAGTACAGGGAGTTAGGTAGGAAACTAAAATCCAGGACAAACAGGGTAGTTACCTCTGGATTACTACTGGTGCCATAATACTGGTGATAAGGAAGTAAGAAATAGAATGAGAGTGCAGCTAAACACGTGTCAACAGAGCTGGTGTAGGAGGGAGGGCTTCCATTGTGTGGCTAATTGGAGCACATTCTGGGGAAGGTGGGACCTGTATAGTAAGGGCGAGTGGCAATTGAACTGGAAGGGCACAAATATCCTGAGGGGGAGGTTTGCTAGAGCTGTACAGGATCATTTAAACTAGTTTGGCGGGGGTGGGGAACCAGATTTACAATTCAGAGGATGAGGTATTCGGCCTTCCAACAGACACAAAGGGAGTGGGATGGTTTATAAAGAAATGCAGTCGATGGAGCGTAATTGTGGACACACAGATGGTTTGAGGTGTGTATACTTCAATGCTAGAAGTATCAGATAATAAAGCAAATGAACTTAGAGCATGGGTCGATACTTGGAACTATGATGTTGTGGCCATTACAGAAATGTGGGTAACTCGGGGACAGGAATGGCTGTTGGAAGTTCCGGGATTTAGACGCTTTAAAAGAAATAGGGCATGTGGAAAAAGAGGTGGGGGAGTGGCATTGCTTGTCAGGGCTGGTATAGCAGTTACTTAAAGGCAGTTCGAGAATGATATATCGACAGAGTCAGTTTGGGTTGAGGCCAGGAACAAGAAAGGAGCAGTCACTTGTTGGAATTTTTTTTAAAGACCCCCAAATAGTTGCTGAGAAGTGCAGGAACAGATTGGGAGGCAGATACTACAAAGGTGCAGAGGTCAAAGGGTTGTAGTCATGGGTGACTTCAACTTTCCAAATATTGATTCATTTCAGTTGTAATAGTTTAGATGGAGCAGATTTTGTCCAGTGCATTCAGGAAGGATTCGTGACACGGGAGAGGCCACTTTGGATTTGGTGCTTGGCAACAAACTGGGCCAAGTGTTAGACCTGTTGGTAGGAGGGCATTTTGGCGGTAGCAATCATAACTCTGTTTCTTTCATGATAGTCATGGATAAGGATAGGTACATACGGCAGGATAAAGTTTACAATTGGGGGAAGGGTAATTACAACTCAGTTAGGCAGGAACTCGGGAAGATAAAGTGGGAACAGATGTTGTCAGGGAAGAGCACCACAGAAATGTGGAGATTGTTTAAGGAATGCATACTGCATGTGCTCCATATATTTATCCCGAGCAGGCAGGGAAGATGCAGTCGAGTGAGGGAGCCATGGTTCTCGAGAGAGGTCGAACAACTGGTTAAGAGGAAGAAGGAGGCTTATGTAAGGTTTAGGAATTAAGGAACGGAAGAGGCTCGAGAGGGATACAAGTTAGCCAGGAAGGAGCTGAAGAAAGAGAGCAATAAGAGAGCATGAGAAAACGTTGGTGGATAGGTTCAAGGAAAATTCCAAGGCATTTTACACATTTGTGAGGACTAAACGAAGGGCCAGAGAAAGGGTAGAGTTGATCAAGGATTGTAAAGGGAATTTGTGCACGGAGTCTAAAGAGATAGGAGGCCCTTAATGAATACTTTTCTTCAGTATTCACAACTGAGAGGGACCTAGTTGTAGAGGAGGACAACGTGAAACAGGCTGGTAGGCTAGAGGAGGTCGTTCTTAGTAAGGAAGATGTGCTAGGAATTCTGAGGAATTTGAAGATAGATAAGTCCCCTGGGCCTGATGGGACTTATCCAAGGATTCTATGGGAAGCGAGGGAAGAGATCGCAGGGCCTTTGGCGGATATTTTCGTCCTCACTGTCCACACGAATAGTGCCGGAAGATTGGAAAGAGGCAAACGTCATTCCCTTGTTCAAAAAAGGGAACAGGGATAACCCAGGAAATGACAGGCCAGTTAGTCTTACATCAGTGGTGTGCAAATTATTGGAAAGGGCTCTGAGAAACAGGATTTATGATCATTTGGAAAGGCACAGATTGATTCATGATAGTCTGCATGGATTTGTGAGGGGTAGGTCATGCCTCACAAACCTTATCGAATTCTTTGAGGAGGTGACCAAACACATGGATGAAGGTGGAGTAGTGGATGTGGTATACATGGGTTTAAGTAAGGCGTTTGATAAGGTTCCCCATGCAAAAGGTAAGGAGGCATGGGATAGTGGGAAATGTGGCAGTTTGGATTCAGAATTGGCTGGTCCTTAAAAGACAAAGAGTGGTAGTGGACAGAAAATATTCAACATGGTGGTCAGTTATGCATGGTGTGTCACAAAGATCTGTTCTGGATCCTCTTCTATTTGTGATTTTTGTAAATGATTTGGATGAAGGAGTGGAGGGGTAGATTGGTAAGTTTGCGGATGATACAAAGGTGGGTTGAGCTGTGGACAGTGCGGAAGGCTGTTCTAGGTTACAAAGGGAAATTGATAGAATGCAGAGCTGGCCTGAGAAGTGGCAGATGGAGTTTAACCCTGAAAAGTATGAGATTATTCATTTTGTTAAGGACAAATTTGAAAGCGGAATACAGGGTTAACAGAAAGATCTTGGCAGTATGGAGTGGCAGAGGGATCTTGGAGTTCATGTTCTCAGTTCCCTGAAAGCTGCCACCCAGGTGGATAGAGTTGTTAAGAAGGCGTACGGTGTATTAGCTTTCATGAATAGAGGGATTGAGTTCAAGAGCTGTGAAGTTATGCTCCAGCTATACAAAAGCCTGGTTCGGCCACATCTGGAGTATTGTGTCCAGTTCTGGTCACCTCATTACAGGAAAGATGTGGAAGCATTGGAAAATGTGCAGAGGAGATTAACCAGAATGTTGCCTGGAACGGAGGGAAGGTCTTACGAGGAAAGGTTGAGACAGCTAGGGCTTTTCTCTTTAGAACGACAAAGGATGTAGAGGTGATTTGATCGAGGTGTACAAAATGATCAGAGGTATAGGTAGCCAGAGACTTTTTCCTAGGGTGGAGATAGCTTTTATGAGGGGACATAGTTTTAAAGTGAAAGGAGGTAGATATCGGGGAGACGTCAGAGGTAGGTTCTTGACTCAGAGAGTGGTAGTGGTGTGGAATGCATTGCCGAAGAGGGTAGTGGAGTCGGCCCCATTAGGGGCATTTAAACAGCTATAGGCATATGGATGATAGTATAAGGTAGCAGTGGAGGTTAGACAGACCTTGGGTTTAGGGTGAAAGTTCAGTACAACTTCGTGGGCCGAAAGGGCCTGTGCTGTGCTGTACTGTTCTATGTTCTAAGTCATTGATAAAAGTTAAAAGTACAAACATAATATAAAACCGTGTGGTGTAGAAATTACATACTAATATTATGTGTAATAAACTCTTGTGCTAACAGGTAAATAGTTTCCTGTAGTTAAATCAGAACTGCCAATAAAGAAATAAAATTATAACACAAGCAAACTAGTGGTAATTATAATTTTAAACATGGCAAATTTATTTATAATCTTATCGAAAAAGAAAGCAACATTTTAATACGGTTTTAATATAGAAAGCAATTAACAGCCTTTAAACACCAACATCACTTTGCCTCGTAAAGGAGCAACGCTGTGAATGCTTGTGATTTCAAATAAACCTGCTGGACTATAACCTGGTGTTGAGCAACTTCTGACTTTAAACATCAACTGCAGGCTTTCTCCAGAAACCTGCAATGGCATTTATATAGCACCTTTAATATCATAAAATATCTCCAGACACTTCAAATTAGTATTATAAAGCAGTATTTGACACCAAGTGACATAAGTCACATTTGGGTGCAAAACCAAAGCTTGATCAAAGGGTAGATTTTGAAGTGTGGCTTAAAGGAAGACAGAGGTGGAAAGATTTGAATGAGAATTCTGAAGCTTAGGGCTTCAATAGCTGAAGACATCATCACTGATGGTGAAGCAATTAAAGAGGATATAATTGGATAGGTACAAATATCTGGTGGGTTTGAGAGGCTGAAGGAGATTACTGGGCAAGCCTTCAGAGGGTTTTGAAAACATAAATGAAAATTTTACATTTTACGACTTACATAGTTGGGACTCAGCTAGAAATGGTAAACAGAACTTGCTTCAAATAAAGAATAAGCAGCAAAGTTTAATTTTATTTGTTCATTGGGTGTGGAACTGTTGTCAAGGCTAGTATCTTTTGTCCGTCTCTAATTGTCCTTAAGGAGGTGGCTGTGACCTACCTTCTTGACCCACTGCTGGCCTTGAAATTTAGTTACATCCATAATGATATTGGGAAGGGATAGTCAGGAATTTGGCTTAAGTCAGTGAAAGGTACAACTGTATAGTTTTAAATCAAGACACATATTTGATTCGGGGAAAAAAAATCTTGCATTTAATTTGAAGGACATCAAGTTTACAGAAAAAAGAATTTGGAAGCAGGTCAAGAGTTTGTTGAAATAGAGAAGTCTAAAGGTAATTTGGGCAATAAGTAAGGGGTCTAAATATGGACTAGGAATTGGTGCAGGCTTGGCGGGCTGAAGGGCCTGTTCCTGTGCTATATTGTATTGCATTGTCATGAGATCAGATAAGAGGCACTTATTAACGGCAAAGCTGAAAAAGCAGTGGTGTCCAACGTCACAAAGATAGATTTTTTGACTACATATCCTCATATCCTATTTCCTGAAATACTTTATTCCATTCTCGTAGCTTTTCCATCTCCATTGCATCTGCTCTAATTTTACCAGCTACCTCAAGAGTGTCTCTAAGACATCCTTCTCCTTCAACAAATGATACCTACAGGTGGTTGACATGGCTTTCAGCTATGTCCAATACATTTCCCATATTCTGTTCTCTGCCTTCTCCTCTCTGCCAGAATGATAGGATTTCCCTTATCCGCACTTTTCACCCTAATGGCCTGCGCATTCAAAGGATCCTGGACCATTTATATCACAACCAAACTCAGCTTCCTCTCCTTTCCCTTGGAAGCATGCTACAGGGGCCACTCCATTTGTGACACCCTGATCTACTGTTCCATCACTGCTAAAACTTCGTCTGTGGCATCTTCCCAAGCAACTGCAGAAGGTATAACTCTTACCTTCTTAATTTCTTTTTTCTAACTGTCCAAGGCCAGAAACACAGCTTCCAGGTGAAGCTGTAGTTTATTTGTATTTCTTTCAATCTAGTTTACTGCATTCACTGTTATCAATGCAGTCTCCTCTACATTAGAGAGACAGAATGTAGACTTCTGCTTTGCAGAATACCTTAGCTCTGTATTTAAGAATGACCCTGAACCTTCCAATTGCTTGTAATTTCAATACACATTTTGCCCTCATAACATTTTTGTCTTAAGCCCCCAGCATCATTCTAGCAAATCCCATTGGAAGCTGGGCGAGCAACACCTCATTTTCTGCTTAAGCATTCATACAGCTTTCAACTAAGCATTGAGTTCAACAACTTCAGAGCTTAAATACTGTCATTTTGATTACAGCCACTTATGCTCACCCACAGCTTCTTTGCACCGATATGCTCTCAGCAAAGTTGAGACCCATTTTCTACTGTTCACATCTACTATTATTGCCTAACCTGCATTTATATATCTCCTCTACTATAACTTTAGCACTCCTTTGTGTTTTGCTCTGTGCACCACTTCCTCTTGGTCAACAGCATAAAAAACAGTTTTCCAGCAGATGTTGCCATATCTGCTGAGCTTCTCCAGCACTTGTTTAATTTGGTTCTCCAGCGCACGTTACTTTGCTTCCATTTCTTACAGAGAGACGGAAGCAGGCAGTCTTAGTGATGGTGCAGATGTGTGCTCAGAAATCCAGATCCCAGTTAAGTATGGCACCAAGGTTGCGGACACACTGGTTCAGCCTTAGATAGTTTCTGTATTCAGAAACAGAGTTTAAACTTGTGAGCAGAGCTTGCAACACTGATCAAAGGCAATGACTTTAGTCTTTCCAATATTTAATTGAAGAGAATCTCTAATTATCTGAGATAATAAAATGTGAGGCTGGATGAACACAGCAGGCCCAGCAGCATCTCAGGAGCACAAAAGCTGACGTTTCGGGCCTAGACCCTTCATCAGAGAGGGGGATGGGGTGAGGGTTCTGGAATAAATAGGGAGAGAGGGGGAGGCGGACCGAAGATGGAGAGAAAAGAAGATAGGTGGAGAGAGTATAGGTGGGGAGGTAGGGAGGGGATAGGTCAGTCCAGGGAAGACGGACAGGTCAAGGGGGTGGGATGAGGTTAGTAGGTAGGAGATGGCGCAGCTGGACTGACCTATCCCCTCCCTACCTCCCCACCTATACTCTCTCCACCTATCTTCTTTTCTCTCCATCTTCGGTCCGCCTCCCCCTCTCTCCCTATTTATTCCAGAACCCTCACCCCATCCCCCTCTCTGATGAAGGGTCTAGGCCCGAAACGTCAGCTTTTGTGCTCCTGAGATGCTGCTCGGCCTGCTGTGTTCACCCAGCCTCACATTTTATTATCCTGGATTCTCCAGCATCTGCAGTTCCCATTATCTCTCTACTTATCTGATACTGGCTGCTAAAAGCCAATACGATAATCTGGTGGCAGCAAGGATTCCATAGAGATGGTCAATAAGCGCAGGTGGATGAGAAATTGGGGATGTCAGGCCTAGATCCTTGATGGATAGAAGAGATTTGGTCAGCATCAGGAAGGGAAGGCATTGCAGGTGATACTCTTAATCAGAGTAGATAAACAGGAATGTAAGCTAAGTTCCACCTATCTGGATGACAGTGGAGAAGAATTAGAGGAGAATGGTGTGATTAAACTAAAGGCTGCAGACAGATGAGGAAGGACAGCTTAATCTTTGGCACAGTCAGAGTGGGTCATCTGCAACTTTGATAACAGCCACTGGAAACAAAAAAATGCTGGAAATCACAGCAGGTCGGACAGTGTCTATGGAGAGAGAGGAAGGTAATGTTGAGTCCAGATGACTCTTCATTGGAGCTGACGCAAAGTGTGGAGGGGCAGCATTAATGCAATTGTGGGGTGGTAGAATGCTGGGGAGAAAGGGTGTGAACAGTGCAGATTAAGTGATCGGAATGTGAGAAAGGCAGAACAACGGTGAGACTAACTGTGAAACTGGAAAGCTCAGGTCGTCCCAGTGGAGTGGAGGGAGCGGAAGAGAGGACGTGGTGACAGAGAACGTGGCAAGTAAAGCTAAAAGAAAGGGAAGGAATCGGGGCGGGTTCACATTCTGAAGGTGTTAAACTCAATACTAAGTCCAGAAGGTTATAAAGTGCCTAGTCTGAAGATTAGACGTTGCTCCTCCAATTTTTGCTGTGATTCACTGTAACATGCTGAGGACACACAAGTGGGCACATAAGATGGACACTGTGTTAAAATGACAGGCTGAGAAAGTCGGGGTCTTGCTTGTGCACAGACTAGAGGAGCTCTGCAAAGCAGTCACCCATTCTGTGTTTGTTTTCTCTGATGTAGACTAGGCTACATTGGGTGTACCGAATCCAATTCACCTGACTGGAGGTGGTACAGGTGAAATGCTGCTTCACCTGTAGAGACTGTTTCGGCCCTTAGACAGTGAGAAAGGAGGAGGTGAAGGGTTCTGCGGTTACTTAGGCATGTGTCATGTTGTTAGAGAATGGACCAACGAGTCATGGAGGAATTGTGCCTGCAAAATACAGATAAGGGAAATGAGGGCAAGATGAGCATATGAAAGGTCTAGGAGGATGGGAACTGACGTAACCCTTGTAGTATATAAAGAAATAGGAAAGATCTTAAACAAGGAATTAGAAGGGCTAAAAGGGATTTTGAAAAGTAGATAGCAAACAGGATTAAGGAGGATCCCAAGGCTTTTAATACATATATAAAAAGCAAGAAGGTAGCAGGGGAAGAGTTGGCCCATGTAAGGTCAAAGAAGGGAATCTATGTGTGTAGCCAGAAGAGGTAGGTGAGGTCCTCAACGAATACTTTGTGTTAGTATTCACCAAAGAGAAGGAATTGGTGGTGAATGATCTCAGGTAAGGGAGTATCGAATTTCTAAAACAAGTTTGCTATTAAAAAGCAAGAGGTGTTGGGAGTCTTAAAAAGTATTAAAGTAGATAAGTCCCAAGGGTCCTGATGGGGTCGAGGCCAGAATACTGAAGGAGTCAAGAGAATAAATTGCTAGAGCATTAATAAATATTTGTATCCTCTCTGGCCACAGGTGAGATCCAGGAGAACTGAAGAATAGCCAATATTCTTCCATTGTTTAAGAAGGATAGCAGGGATAATCCAGGATATCACAGGCCTGTGAGCTTCATCTCGGTGGTAGGGAAATCATTGGAAAAGATTCTCAGGGGCAAGATCTATGAACATTTAGAAGTAAATGGACTCATTAGTGATAGCATGATTACGTGCCGGGGAGGTCGTGCCTCACTAACTTCATTGAGTTTTTTGAGGAAGTGACGAAGATGATGGATGAGGAAAAAGCAGTTAACCTTGTCCACATGGACTTGAGTAGAGCCTCTGATGCAGTCCCTCATGGCAGACTGGTGCAAAGGGCGAACTCATACGGGATCAGGGTTGAGCTGGCAAGATGAAAACTGAACTGGCTTAGTCACAGGAGACAGAGAATAGTGGTGAAAAGATGCTTTACAGAATGGAGGGTTGTAACTAGTGGTGTTCCACAGGGATTAGTGCTGGGATTTCTGCTGTTTGTAGTCTACGTAAATGATTTGGAGGAAAATATAACTGGTCTAATTAGTAAATTTCCAGATGATACAAAGATTGGAGGAGTTATGGATAGTGAGAAGGAATTTCAGAGGATAAAGCAGGATATAGATCAGTTGAAGGCATGGGCATAAAAATGGCAGATAGAGTTTAATCCAGAAAAAGTGTGAGGTGATACATTTCAGAAAATCAAGTACAGGTGGAAATTATACAGTGAATGGCAGAACCTCGAGGAACATTGATATGCAGACAGATCTAGATGTGTAGGTCCACAGATCATTGAAGGCAGCAGCGCAGGTTCAAAAGGTAGTAAAAAAGGTTCATGGCATGCTTGCCTTTATTCAAAGGGGCAGTGAGTATAAGGATATGCAAGTTATGCTGCAGCTTTATAAAACTTTAGTTAGACTACACTTGGCATATTGTGTACAGTTCTGGTCGCCATACCATAGAAGGATGTGGTTGCTTTGGAGAGGGTATAGAAAAGGTTTATCAGGATGTTGCTTAATATGGGGGATTACAGCTACGAAGAAAGGTTGTATAGGCTGGATTTGTTTTCAATGGGAAACAGGACGTTGAGGGGCCACCTGATAGAAGTTTATAAGATTGTGAATGGCATGGATAGAGTGGTAAGTACGAGGCTTTTTCCCAGGGTGGAGGGGTCAATCACTAGGGGACTCAGGTTCAATGCACGGGGTTGGGGGGGAGGGGTGTTTAAAAGAAATGTGCAAGGCAGGTTTTTCACACAAAAGGTGGCGAGTGCCTGGAACGCACTGCTAGCAGAGGTGGTAGAAGCAGACAGCAGCAGCAGCATTCAATAAGCACCGGGACGATACATGAATAGGAAGGGAATAGAGGGATTATGGATCATGTAAGTGAAGACAGTTTTAGTATAGAAGGGAAAAATGTGTCAGCACAGCGTGGCAGGGCCAAAAGGCCTGTTACTGTGTTGTACTGTTCTTTTTCAAAGACGTGTTTGGTGGTGGCATTCTGCTGGAGTTGTCTGAAATAGCAGAACTGGTGCGATGAAAAGTTGGGATAAGGAGGAGCCAATCACGCTGTTGTAAATGATGGGAAGGGGCAAAGATGAAAGCATGGGGGATAGATTAGATGTGGTTGAGGGTCCTTTCAACCAGTGGATGGGAAGCCATGGTAATACTAGTGCACTGACTTGGGAGGTGAAAAGAAATTCAAGAATTTTGGAGAGGAAAAGGAGGATGGAGATAGAGTGCTAGTTTGCAATAGTGGCAAAGTGAAGGGATCACACACACACACACACACACACACACACACACACACACACACACACACGCACCGCACCCCCCCCCCACCTCCCAGGGAGTAGTAATGGCAGCAAATTTAAAACAGTGTGCAAAGCATCTGATGAGAAAGAAGGATCAACATCATTAGCTTACATGCAGACAAGGAAGGAAAGTTGGATGGTGAATAGTTTAATGGGATAGGCTTGAAAGAACACCAGATGGATGCTCAACGTCACTGACAAAACAGGCTGGGAGGAGGGCACATAATAAAGTTTAAAAACTATGTCGTTTCAGGAGTAGGATGGAAGGAATTCCAGAGAAAGCTGGGTTCATTGGATTAATGGTAGGGAGGGAAGTGCCAGAGGCTGCTGACTGAATCACAGAATTGTTACAACACTGAAGGAGGCCGTTTGGCCCATCCGCCCTACGATCAAGCTTCTTCCAATGTGCACCATGAACCAGTGCCAAAATCCTGCTTTTTCTTCAGACCCTTGCACATCACTTCTATCCAAACAATCATCCCATGCCTTCTTGAAAACCCCAATTGAATCTACCTTCAAAAATGTCTGGGCAATGTATTCCATACGTTAACTACTTGCTGCATAAGAAAGGTTTTTCTCATTTCACTCTTGTTTCTTTCACACTTCACTTCATATTTATATCTTTTCGTTCAGGAACAGGTTCGCCCTATTTAATCTAACCAAACAACTCTAGATTTTGAAAATCCCTACCAAATCTCCTCCCAACCTTCTTCAAGAACAGTCCCAACTTCTACAATTTATCAACATATCTGAAGTTTCTTTATTCTCAATCTTAGTGATGAGGAGATCCATGAGGTACTCACGTCTAATTGTGGGTTTATAACAGCATGTCAAAGCTAGCTTTAAGGAAAATATGAGCAAGCTTTGTTCTACATATACTGACAAAGGAATATGGGAGTATAGTAACCTAACTCAAGTTTCAATGGCTCAAAACTATATCAGAATTTTGTTCCATTCTACACTGGAACATTATTTGTATAAAATTATAAAACACATCACTACATAATAACGAACAGCCGTGTCTGTACAAGTGGTTGAGTTTTCACATTATGCTTCTTCAACTTGGATGTAAACTAAAGTGACAATATCTTTAAATTAATCTCCTATGAATCTTGAATCCAATGTAATACACAATGAGTATTTCAGTCAAATCTGTATGTAACAGCAAGACCATCAGTGTAGTCAACTGCTTAAAGTCAACAGAGTCTGGCATCAAAATTTCAAAACAAGCTTCCAGAATACTACAATAAATTGCAAAGAATTTTTATATGAAGTAGTACAGAAGAAAAATGATCTGGACAGGTGCACTGCTTTACCGTGTAAAGAAGGTGGCTAAATTAGTGAACAATTTCTTTAAAACACGCAGTCACAAATCTATTTGTAACAGATTTGCCTACTTCAAAGTAATGGCTAATATTTCAAAGTCTAATCTACATTGAATGAACAGTAGTATTCAGTATAATTTTATGCAGCACAAAGCAAACTGAAAATCAAGAGGGTATGACAGGGTAGATATCCACAAATGGGAGAGTTTCTAACCAGTTAAAACTTTTACACAAGAACAGAATAAAATAATATGCAAGAGAAAGTTTGCAGGGAATGTACAAACTGATGGTAAAAGCTTCTAAAGGTACGTGGATAGGTCCCTTACAGCCAGAAAGAGCAGAAGTCATAACGGGAAACAAAGAAGTGATGGGCCAACTAAATGCATATTTTGGTCCCTCCACAAAGGAGGACACAAATAACATCCCAATTTTGGAGAACACAAGGTTAATTAGATAGAGGAACTGAAGGAAATCAGTATTAGTAGGGAAATGTCACTGTGGAAATTGACGGGACTAAAGGTTGATAAATCCCCAGGGCCGAATAATCTACATCCCAGAATACTTCAAGAATACTTCTAGAATTGACCCAAGAAATAATGGATACATTGGTGGCCATCTTTTAACACTGTACAGGCTCTGGGCCAGTTCCTATCATTTGAGGATAATTATCATAACCTTACTACTTAACAAGGGAGATAGACAGGAAACAGGGAATTATAGACGGGTAATGTTGACATCAATAGTAGGAAAATGTTTATGTCCATTATAAAAGGCTTAATAACACGGCACTTTGAAAACAATGTGGAACTGGAGGAACACAGGTGGTCAGGCAACAACTGCAGTTCTTACTGTCACTTTGAAAACTGCGACACGATCAGAGTCAACATAGATTTACAAAAGGGAAATCATGTTTGACAAAACTACTGGAATTTTTCAAGGGTGTAGCTAGTAAAGGTGATAGAAGTCAGACAGTGGATGTGGTTTACTTGGACTTTCAGCAGACTTTCTATAAAGTGCCAAATATGAGACTGGCATGGAAAATTAAAGTTTGTGAGGTCACGTGTAGTGCACCGACGTGGGTAGATAACTGGTTGGGAGGAATAAATGAGTCTTTTTCCAAGTGGCAACCAGTGACTGGTGGGGTGCGGCAGGGATCAATGCTTCGAGCCCAGTTATTCAATACATATAAAAATGATGCAGATGAGGAACCAAATGTAATATCTCCAACTTTGCAGGTGACACAAAACTAAGCAGGAGGATGAGCTGTGAGGAGGATGCAGAGATGCTTCAGTGTGATTTCGACAAGTTGAGTGAGCAAGCAAATGAACAGGAAATGAAGTATAATGTGAATAAATGTAAGGTTATCCACATTGATAGCAAATCCAAGTCTAGGAAAGGAGGAGGTGCAATGAGGCCTGGGTGTCCTTGTACACCAGTCACTGAAAGTGAGCAGGTAGGTGCAGCAGGCGGTGAAGAAGGTAAATGGAACACTGGCCTTCACAGCAAGATGATTTGAGTACAGGAGCAGGGATGTCTCACTGCAATTGAGAGGCCACACGTGGAGTACTGAGTGCAGTTTTGGTCTCCTTATGCGAGTAAGGATGTTCTCGCTGTGAAGGGAGTGCACAAAGATTTATCAGACTGATTCCTGTGGTAGCAGCACTGATGTTTGAAGCCAGCCTGGATTGGTTAAGACTATATTAACTGGAGTTTAGAAGAACGGGGAGGAGAGAGAGCTCATAGAAACCTATAAAATTCTAAAACAACAAGAGAGAACAAATGCAGGAAAAGTGTTCCTGGTAACTGGTGAGTCCAGCACCAAGAGACATGGATTAAAGACAAGGTGCAGGCTACTTAGGACTGAGATGAGGAAAAGTTTCTTCACCCAGAGCGTGGTGAGCCTGTGGAATTCTCTTCTACAAAATTCGGAGCATGCCAAACATTGAATGCTTTCAAACAGGAGTTGGTATAGTTCTTCGGACTAAAGGGATCAAAGGGGCATGGGGAAAAAGCAGGAACTTGGTACGGAGTTGGTTAATCAGGCCATGATCGTGCTGAAATGGTGGAGCACTCGAACAGCCAAATGGCCTACTCCTGCTCCTAATTTCTATGTAGACCAAAAGGACACCCACCTAAAATTGAAATGCAAAGGAATTTATTTTCAGAGACTTGTGACTGTATGGAATTCTCTACCCTCGAGACTTGTGGAAGCATTTAAAGAGGAGGTAGATAGGCTTTTGAAATATTGAGGAGTAGAGGGCTATGAGGGCTCACACAAAAGAGGGCTTGAGGCCTGAGACACATTGAGCCATGACCACAACGAATGGCAGGGGAGGTTTGGGGGCTGCTGAATGGCCTTCTTATTTCATATGAGAAGCAAGACGCAAATCTCAATCATATTACAATGTCACTTTCCATAAGCTGCAGATGGGCTCTGTAACTGGTCTCCTTACTTTAAAGAATCAATGACAGAAGAAACAACTGTGTAAAAATGCGAACACAATGGTGACTGTGTGAAGTTAGTTACCTTATGTATTCATCACATGTAATTCAAAACAATACAATTCCTGCTGAAACACTGAATTATTGCTTGTAATGACAGTGAGACAGAACTGAGGAGGAGAATGACAGAGGGCAAGAGAGGACACAAAAGCAAAACAAGAAGAATCTCTGCAAGATAGAGAAAACAAAAGTAAGCAAACAGCAGGCAGACATGGACACGTGAAAACGAAACACATAATGAGAAAGACAAACAGCGAAAGACAGAACAAAAGGAAAAGAGATGGTACAGAGTGGCAACAATGTTCAGCGGTTTTGAAGAAATAGGGGAAAATAGGAACATAGGAGTAAGCGTATGCCATTCAGCCCCTTGAGCCTGCTCCATCATTGTAGGTCATGGTTGATCATCTAATTCAAAGCCATACTCCCACGCTATTTCCATATTCATTTGAGTCATTAGCAACTAAACAAAACTATCATTCTCTCTCTTAAATGTAGTAACAGGCCTTTCACAGCCCTTTGAGACAGAGAATTTCACCTGAGTAAAGACATTCTTCCTCATCTCGGTCTTAAATGGCTTGCATTTTAGTTGGAAATTGTCCCTTCTGGTTCAGGACCCCACTGCTGGGGGAAATATCTTTTGTGCATGTACTGTCTAACCCAATTACAATTTTGCACATTTCCTTGAGATTGCACCTCATTCTTCTAAACTTTACGGAATAATAAACTGTACTCAATCTCTCCTCAGCAGACAATCCCACCATCTCAGGATTCAGTTTGATGAAACTCCACTGTACTCCTTTTGGGGGGTCAGTTAGCTCAGTTGGCTAGGCAGCTAGTTTGCAATGTGGAAAAGTGACAACAGCATGGCACAGAGACTGAGGTTACCACAAACAATTCTCCTTCTTAACCTCTTCCCTCAACCCTGAGGTGTGGTGACCCTCAGGTTAAACCACCATCACTTGTCTCTCCCTAGTGAAACAGCAGTCCTGTGGTCTACTAAGACTATGGCAACTTTACTTCTTTTAGTTGTACTCCCTCTTTGCAAGAATACCCTTCCTTTGGCAAGGTGGGCAAAACTGTACACAATACTCCAGGTGTGGTCTACTGATCTTCTCTTGCTCTGAAGCAAGACATCTTTGTTCCTGGACTCAAATCATCTTATGATAAAGAGCAATACCAGTCACCTTCAAAATTTCTTGCTGCATCTGCATATTACCTTTCAGTGCTTATGAACAAAGGCATCTTGGTCCCTGTAGACACCAACACTTTAAATCTCTCATCATGTAAGAAACACTCTACACCTGTGTTCATTATACCAAAATGAATAACCTCACATTCAACCATATTATATTCAAAATGCCAAGCTCTTTCTCACCCTAAATGCATCTAAAAAGCATCTTTGCAACCTCCACGTCACTACTTTTCCACTAAGATATATATCATCTGCAAACTTGGAAAAATTACAATTGGACTCAACTTCCAAATCTTTGATATTGACTGAGAAAGCTGAAGCCAGGCACTGTTCTGAAGAAGAGTCACTGCACCTAAAACAATGACTCCACTTTCTCTTTCTCTCCACAGATGCTGCCAGGCCTGCTGAGATTTTCCAAGCAATTTCTGTTTTTGTCCCACTCCTGTGTGGGACTTTTCAAAAAACTTTCTGCAAATGCAAATACCACATCCAACGGATTTCCCCACCTTTCCAACTCTGCTAGTAACATCCTCAAAAAAGCTTCTGGTCTATCCAACATTGAATAAATCCAGAGATAATGGGAACTGCAGATGCTGGAGATTCCAAGATAATAAAATGTGAGGCTGGATGAACACAGCAGGCCAAGCAGCATCTCTGATGAAGGGTCTAGGCCCGAAACGTCAGCTTTTGTGCTCCTGAGATGCTGCTTGGCCTGCTGTGTTCATCCAGCCTCACATTTTATTATATTGAATAAATCCATGCTGATTCTATCCAATTAGATAATTGTTTCCAAATATCCAGTAATCACGTTTTTTAATACATTCCAGTACTTTCCCTACTACTAACGACGGGCTAAAAGTTCTGTAGTTCACGTTTTCTCTCCACCTCTTTCCTTAAACAGTGGTAAACATTTTCCATCTTCCAAACTACAGGCACCACTGCAACATGAGTAGAATTTTGAAAGCTGATCACCAATGCATCCACTATCTCTGTAGCCATCTCGTTCAGCACTCGAGGTTGAAGCTTATTGGTCCAGGGGATTTGTCAGCATTCAGCCCCATTATTTACTCGAGCACTACGTTTTTTAATAATATTAATTTCTTTCAGTTCCACACTCTCACTAGACCTTTGGATTATTTCAGGGAAATTTCTTGTGTATTCTTCTGTAAAGATGAATACAAAGCACTTGTTTTGCCTCTCTGCTTTTACTCTATATCCTGTTTTAAAACTATCCTCTTTCTTGTTTGCAATGGACCCACATATCTATGTTTCTTGTAATTTTACATTCATATTCGGTTATCTCCCTTTATCAGTCTATTTGTCCTTCTTGCTGAATTTCAAAATTCTCTTAATCCTCAGGTTTGCTTTTTTTTGGCAACTTCATACACCTCCTCCCTTGATCTATTTTTTAACTTCTCTTGTTAACTGTGACATTCTCACTTTTCTTGTTGGATATTTTGGGGCATGTTCCTTGTAAATTAGGCATTAATTTCTTAAATACCAGCAGTCATTTTAAATATTGTCAATCTTTTAACATATATTTCCAATTCACAGACATTTTCTCCTCGTACCTTCATAATTGCCCTTGTTTAGATTTTAAACAAATACCTTCAATCTGAACTGCATAGAATAGATGAGTGATAATGGGAACTGCAGATGCTGGAGAATCCAAGATAATAAAATGAGAGGCTGGATGAACACAGCAGGCCCAGCAGCATCTCAGGGGCACAAAAGCTGATGTTTCGGGCCTAGACCCTTCATCAGAGAGGGGGATGGGGTGAGGGTTCTGGAATAAATAGGGAGAGAGGGGGAGGCAGACCGAAGATGGAGAGAAAAGAAGATAGGTGGAGAGAGTATAGGTGGGGAGGTAGGGAGGGGATAGGTCAGTCCAGCCGGCTTGGGGGCCACTTTGCAGAACACCTCCGCTCGGTTCGCAATAAACAACTGCACCTCCCAGCCGCAAACCATTTCCACTCCCCCTCCCATTCTTTAGATGACATGTCCATCATGGGCCTCCTGCAGTGCCACAATGATGCCACCCGAAGGTTGCAGGAACAGCAACTCATAGTCTGCTTGGGAACCCTGCAGCCCAATGGCATCAATGTGGACTTCACCAGCTTCAAAATCTCCCCTTCCCCCACCGCATCCCAAAACCAGCCCAGCTCTTCCCCTCCACCCACTGCATCCCAAAACCAGTCCAACCTGTCCCATGCTTCCCTAACCTGTTCTTCCTCTCACCCATCCCTTCCTCCCACCTCAAACCGCACCTCCATCTCCTACCAACTAACCTCATCCCACCTCCTTGACTTGTCCGTCTTCCCTGGACTGACCTATCCCCTCCCTACCTCCCCACCTATATTCTCCTCTCCAACTATCTTCTTTTCTCTCCATCTTCGGTCCGCCTCTCCCTCTCTCCCTATTTATTCCAGAACCCTCACCCCATCCCCCTCTCTGATGAAGGGTCTAGGCCCAAAACGTCAGCTTTTGTGCTCCTGAGATGCTGCTGGGCCTGCTGTGCTCATCCAGCCTCACATTTTGTTATCTCGCATTGAATAGATCATTAATTGGCCATTTCCCATCGCATACTACTGGGTCTAAAACTAGCTGTACTCTTGATGATTCCTTCGGATATTGTTTCAGAAAAATACCTCGAGCATATTCTGGTAATTCTTTCTCGACCATGTTCGTGCTCATATATGCTCACAGATATCTCTGAAGTTCTATACTAAATAATAATGGGCCTCTTCAGCTTCAGCATCAGTGACAGGTTTTTGGCAACAAATTGTCACTTGATTGCACTGTCAATGACACTTCACAGCACTGCTGACTAACCCAACTAGAATGAAAGAGTGATAATTGGGCAGACTGGATCTTGTCCTGACCTTTGAAGACAGACATAGACAGGCAATTCTTCACTTTTTTAAATAAATGCCAGTGTCATAACAGCATTGGAAGAGCTTGACTAAAAGGTAGAGCAAGTTTTGGTATACAAGCATTCAAGACTACAGCCATAAAGTTGTCAGTTTAGAACACCTTTGCTACATTCAGTGTATCCAGCAATTTTTAATATTATGTTGAGCAAAATTAAATTGTTCAAGGTTTGCTATTTTTTTTATTCATTCATGGGATCTGGATATCATTGGCTAAGGCAGCATGTATTGCCCAACCCTAATTGCCCAGATGGCAGTTATGAGTCAACCACATTGCTGTGGGTCTGGAGTCACATGTAGGCCAGACAACGTACAGATGGCAGTTTCATTCCCGAAAGGACATTAGTGAACCAGATGAGTTTTTCTGACAACCAGCATGGATTCATGGTCATCGTTAGATTTTAATTCCAGACATTTATTCAATTGAAATTCCACCAGCTGCCATGGTAAGATCATGTTGGATTAACAGTCCAACAATAATACCACTGGACCACTGACTTCCCGTACTGGTGAAGACCTTGAGGGATCATTATGTCTGCATTCTATTAGCACTTTCTGGTGTCTCTTTTGAGTTACCAGGTATATTCTGAATCTAGCCCACTTAGCATAGCAGTAGTACTATAGAATATGATAAAAGGCATCATCAGTTTGCAGATGAGAAATTGGTGATGACAAGGTCAAATTTTTCCCTTAAGTTGGTTCTCTCACCATCAGATGTGGGCTCAGTGCAGCAGCTATGCAGATCAGGATTTGTCCAGATCAGTCAGTACTGATGTTGCCAAGTCACTCCTGATGACAATCACAGAACTCCCCCATGCAGGACCATGTATACTGGCTAAACTAAAGAGTGCTTTTTGTAGTGATTAGCTTGAAATGTTCTTGCCCATGTTTAACCTGGTGCTATGTTTCTTCATGGGATCCAGAAATAATGCAGACTATTCCAAGAGCAATTTCTTCCTGATTACATATTATTACACTGCTTCTGGTTGTATCTATCACACTAAAGGGAAAATCCATGCTAAGCGGTAGTGACAAAGAAATCTGGCACAATTACTCAAAGAAATGATTTTAGGAGTATGACTATGTTAGACTGATGCTTAGACATTCTACAAAACAGCTTGTCCAATTGTTGTATAACTCACCATGTGTTATTAAAAGGATATGCAGGGTTAACTAGGCTGGTCGTGTCTTTGTTGTGTTTAACGCCAACTCAATGTCAGTCATCCATTTAATAATATTATTAGACAAAACGGAACGATTTGCTCAGAGATCTCAGAAGATAGTTAAATGTCAAACACACAGATATCTATCTGGAGTCACATATCAGTAGGTTTGAAAATGGCCCACAGAATTTGTTCCATAACCAGTGAACCAGACAGGCTGTAACAACAACCTGGCAATTTCATGGTAAGCAATATGGATGTTAAATGTTTACATATTTAAGCTGTCATGGTTAAATTATATTTAACACAACAAGATAATAGCCACAGCCGCCAAGATGGGATGTGAACCCATGGTTCAGATTTCAGGCCTCATAATGCAATTACTTATCCAATACCAAAACTGATGATACTGACATCCAGTTTGCCATGTTTTCTCGTTACAATGCAATTTTCACTGTTAAATAACTTGTATAGATTACAAAATTAATCAGAGTTAACTGTTTGGATCCATTTACCTTTCTTCAGAACTGAATTTAACTGAAGCGTTATCCCTGCTTTCCCTCCACAGAAGCATTCAGACCTGCAGAGATTTTCTAGCAATTACTAATTTTGTTTCTGATTTCCAACATCGCGGTTATTTTGTTTTAAGATTGAACAGTTGTTTGTCACAGACTGACACGCTCACAAGGTGAAACAGGCATTTTCTTTTTATTCATTCTCAAGATTGTGGGTGTCGCCGGCTAGGCCAGCATTTACTGCCCACAGGATAGTTAAGAATCAAGCATATTACTGTGGGTCTGCAATTACATGTAGACCAGACGAGGCAAGGATGGCAGTTTCTTTACTTAAAGGGCATTAATGAACCAGATGAGTTTTTCCAACAATCGACAGTGGATTCATGGTCATCATTAGATTATTAATTCTAGATTTTTATTGAATACAAATTCCATCATCTGCCATGGCAGAATGTGAAACCACATCCCCAAAACATTAGTTTAGTTTCTGGATTAACGATGTAGTGATAATACCATTAGGCGGTTGTATTTATAATTTTCTCAAGAGGAAGGCAAAGGACAGGTCAGCCTTTATTGCAAGGAGATTGGAGTACAGGAACAAAGAGGACTTGCTAGAAGTGTATGGAGTTTTGTTGAGATCACACCTCAACCAGAATGTACAATTTTGCATTGGAGGCAGCACAGCAAAGGTTCACCAGACTGGTCTCTGGTAATGAGATGGCTGATCAATAATAGAGACTGAGTATATTAAGTCTATATTCCTTGGAGTTTAGAAACACAAGAGGTTGGTCTCATTGGAACACCTAGGAACATGAAGGGCTTGACAGGGTAGATACTGAGATGTTGCTTTTCCTAACTGGGCAGTGGGGATCTAGAACGAAGGGGAACAGTTTCAGGATAACGGATTGATCCTTTAGAACTGAAACAAAGACTAATATCTTCACTGACAGGGCTATAAATCTTTGGAATTCTTCAGCACATATGGTTGTGGGTGTGCAATCATTGACTATACTTAAGGGTCAGACAGAAAAATCTTTTTATCTCAATGATATGGAATGTGAGCAGAGAAGGGGAGTTGAAGCCCAAGATCAATCATCAACAGCTTGAATGAAAAAGCATGTTTGATGAGCTGCATAATCTTTTGCCATAGAGAACGAGGTGCGGAGCTGGATGAACACAGCAGGCCAAGCACGTGCTTCTAGCTGCCTGGCCTGCTGTGTTCATCGAGCTCCACATTTTGTTATCTCAGATTCTCCAGCATCTGCAGCTCCCATTATCTCTAATCTTTTTCTATACTTATTTTTGAAGTTCTTACCTTTGAAAACTTTGAGTAATCTGTTCACATATTCACGGAATTGTTACAGTGCAGGAGCTCACTGAGCCAGTGTATCTGCAGTAGTCCTTCAAACAAGCATGCTAAGTGTCATTCTCCCCCCCTTACCCATTCTACAAGTGAGAACAGATTCTTCCTGTTTAGTCTATCAAAGTCCTTCAAGATTTTGAAAATTTCAGTCAAATCTCCCTGTTTTCCACCTCCAAGGAAAACAGTCCCAACTTCTCCAATCTATCTTTATCACTGAGGTTTTGCATCCTTAGAATCATTATCAGTGTGATGATGTGGTCATCTTAAAATAAAGAAAATTTGGGTTTTTTTTGAAGGCAGGTTGTAAAGGCATAGGTGGAAGAGTCTGGGGAGCTAGGAGTTTTTTTCAAAACAGTTTCACAATGGAAGGAGAGTTGCCAGTTCTCCCAGTTCAAGTTCTTTTTTTTAAGCTGTAGCAGTCATAAGCTATGTAATTACCATAAGAGTTGCAAGCTTCAGTAAGTAATTCCCAACTGAATTTCTCTGAAATCTCTCTGGATGTTGTTTCCTCCTGCCTGTAAGAATATGTATTTGAATTTACTTTTTTGCCAAGGGGTGTGTTTATGGAATATGACGATAGTGGAACAGTTACTCAGTTGAGCTGCTGTAATGGGTTGGTTAAGGTCTCTAATAGTTAAGTTATTCTAAATTCTGCTTTCTTTTATTTGGGTTTCATCTGTAGAGTTTAAATAAATTCTGTTTTGCTTAAAACCAAGTGGTTTGACCATTTGCATCACACCTAGAACACCAACTTCACATCTACCTTTAAAACAAGTAGTAGTTAGGATCTAGGCTACCTTCTTAAAATAATCTGAGGGGTCTGGCCTGTCCATGTCATCATAAACTACTTCTGCACTTTTTTCCCAATACATTCACACAATACTCCAGCTGAAGTGTAACTAATATCTTATATCATGTGAGATAAGGTGTGTGATATATGCATATTTTAATATCATTTATTTTTGAGTGAAATGTTTGGAATTTGAACTATTGGCAAATTGGTCTGTTATGTGTCTGAAGGAGTTTAATGATTAACATAAAAATACTTTTGTAGCTATGGTGATTTATCCTAAAAACAGTCCGAGACAGATAGTTTTGGATGCGTTTGGAAATTTGTTTACATTGAGATAGTTCACAAGTAAACAGTCTAGGCTTAAACTTGTGGTTAGAACATTCTGATTTCATTTTGCAATGGTTGCTTAGGGGAAAATACCCACTGCTTGGGAAATAGCCTTTTAGTTCTAGTTTGAGGACCTCTGCAGGGTTCTTAGCTGAAGCTGTTTGTATAAAGCAGTGGCTTCTGAGAAAGAGAGCAGGTAGTTTAGAATTTCCTTCGTGTAAGGAGTTCAGTTTAAAAGTTCCAGACCAGAGTGTTTGGTCAAAACCCTAGAGGGGTTTTGTAAAGGTGAAAAAGTCTCAACTTGGTTATATGTCAAATTAAGGAACAAGTTATCAAATTTTCACAACCAGGAGCTGAAGCCATAGCTAGGTCAAATCTTGTGTGATAAAAGCATTCTCTTTAGTATTTTAAGTACTGCAGTGGGATGCTGTTGGGATTAATGGTATGATACTTTTGTTATGTGTTTTATCATCTTTAAATTTATACTACATATGAATAGTTTAGTTTAGTTTATCTTTATTTCTTTTGCATAATAAATGTTATTGTTTAAACCAAATCTGTAACATTGCCTATTTATTGCTTCAGTGAGTAACAACTTCATTAAAACCACATGAAAATGATCTATCAAACCAGATTTGAGTCTGTGATGCGACTTGTCCAGTGTTAAAACCAGCTGGGATAATAACAGTAGATTCAGTGTAATCTCCCTACTCTATACTCCTATTAATAAAGCCTAAGATGCAGAATGCTTTATTAACTGTTCTCCATCTGCCCTGCCACCTTCAATGGCTAACGCACATAGCTATCCAGGTCTCTCTGCTCTTGTATGTTCTTTATGGTAATACCCTTCATTTTATAGTCTCATATTCTTTCTACAAAAATGCATCACCCCACTTTTCTTTGCATTGAACCTTATTTACCAACAATCCATCCACTCAACCTGCTTGTCAGTACCCTTCTGATGTTCTACTTTGTGCTTCTCGTAGCTTTTCTTTGCCAGACCATTGATCCAGAAAGTGCTTTTTTGTTGGAGGGAAAGCTCATTTCATGCTCATCTACTTGATTTTCATGTTATTTGCTTCTCCTTCCTCACTAGTTCCCACTTATCACTCTACCTTTCACACATTGGTAACATTTCCTAATTACTACATTTGAGTTCTGGAAGAAATCATACTACAAGTTTACTTATGACCCGAACAAAATATTTGCTAAAGCCATGAAGAATGCTAATTTCAACAAAGTGCATTTTAACGCTAATCATGTCATCGTCACTTGGAATACTCAATATTTTGATTTATTGGACAAATAAATTCCAATTATTTGTTAGCTGAAGTTTTGAAAGGAAATCTAGAGACCAAATTGCAAAGCAGCAATCAAGCATTCTATAGCAACTGTCAGTTCAATGCACATGAATTGCTATTAGAAACTATTTCAAGGTAGCATCTGTCAAGGATGTTATCTCTCACCATTATAATCAAGCTAATTGTTAATCAGAGTTATTTCCAAGAGTTTGTTTTCATTAAAAAGTCTAAATAGTGATCAAGTTTTAAAGTTCCAATGTAATATGTGGTTCACAGTCCAAATAAACAAAACAAGTTCATAACAATAATGATCTCTTGACTTAATGTCAAAAGTATGATTTCACATATATACAAATTATTCAATATCTTAAGTAAGGTTATATTATATACTAGACATTTAAAGGAAAATTGCCACTTAAGTGGTTGCAGTTTTTTCCCAAAATTAATTGCAACACCAAGATAACACAAAATTATCAACATCTTCCCATTGTTTACTTCTAAGTGTGAAATAAATCAAAAATACAACCATGTTTTAAATTATAGAAATATATTAATTAAGAATGATAATCTCACCGTTATCTGAAGGACTGAACTTTATCTTGTTCACACTTTCACCAACTACAATTTTCTGCAAATCACTCGATTCATTTTCACTTTCATCTTGGCTGTCATCATATTGCTCCTCAATAATTACATCAGGACTGGCTTCGAGTATTTTAACTCTATCCTGAGCTGGAAGGTCCTCCAAGGTCATATTATTAACTGCACCAGGTACACCAGATTGAGCAATTATATTAACTTCTGAGCTATCTCCATCAGGTGTGATAACCTGTAAAAACACAAAACGATCATGGAGATTCTGAACATTAGTAATAAAATCTAAATGGAATGAACTTGATTAGAATACTGTTTAATAGTCTATTCACATGCTCTGTCAAAAGGCTTTTCCTTGGCTTATTGTCTGCTGATGCTTCAACCTGAGAAATATTATTCATTTTATTTGGTGTTAGATTGTCATGTCTTCCACTCCCAGCGTTAAAAGAAGGAGGCAGCCCCC
Source organism: Stegostoma tigrinum (assembly GCF_030684315.1). NCBI lineage: Eukaryota > Metazoa > Chordata > Chondrichthyes > Orectolobiformes > Stegostomatidae > Stegostoma > Stegostoma tigrinum. The sequence continues at coordinate 43,081,730 of NC_081367.1, forward strand.
AAGTTTACCTCAGCTGAAACAGGAATTGAGGCTGCACTCTTGGCATTATTCTGAATGGTATATGAGCTAACTAGCCAACTAACTAAGTGCTCCCCTCAGGAGACAATCAATCAATAAACAAAATTAGATCATTCAAAATTCTTGCCTATAATACTGCAATTAAACAAATAGCATTTCAAACATAGAATAAGATTCCACAATTAATTTTGACAGTGCAACCATAAATTTGACTGTTAATGAGATCACCAATACCTTAGGATGTACAAGAGGGCACAGCGTAAAGAAGAAACACCTATATTTGGATGGAACCTTTAATAAAATAAAGAATCCCAAAGGTACTTCACAGAAACATTAGAAAACGAGGCATAACACCACACTACAAAAGGAAGAAATTAGATTAGATGACCAAACTCTGATCAAAGACGTAGGTTTTACCGTCTTACCAAAGGAAAATGAGAAAGCTGGAGAAGTATGGAAGGAATTTCAGAACTCGTTGGCCTACGGTAATTGCTAGTTAAGACACAAGTAGTAGGTTGACTTCAAATTTATGGAGAGCTGAATGTGGGAGACCAGCCACGGGTGTACTGAAGTAGTCAAGTCTTAAGATAACAAATGCATGAATACGGTTGTGAGGAGATGAGCTGAGATGGGGTGACATCATGCTGTGTTACAAAAGTGATCTTAGTGTTGGCACAAATACAAGGATGGAAGTTTATCTTAGGACAGAATGTGGCATCAGAGTAGCCAATCTCAGGCTGTTGCCAAGGGAAGGATAGAATTGGTAGCCCAGGAACAGAATTTGAGTATGCCATCTTATTCTATCTTTGGAGTGGTGGCCAGAGATAATGGCTTCAGAATGATATTGACAAAGTCCAAACAAATAGGGGAAGGACAACAAAGGAAACAAGATATTCAAAAGAATGACAAAAAGCAAAATTGCACACTTTAGAAGTGGTCCTAAGGAAGCAGAGAGAAGTAAACTGGTTACTGAGGGAGCTCTACAATTAAAAACACAGGTCAAAATGAGGTTGAGAGCTTGTGGCAGAAGGGTAAAACCTAGCAGGTGTCTAAATGCCCAGGAGAAGGTTGTGCTGAGTTGCCTACTTGAAGCATTTTGGTCCTTAGAATGCAGGGATGACCACAGCGCTGTTAAGAAGGGAATACCAAAATGCTAATCTGGTGCCAGTGAAAGCACAATAATGTATTCCAAGAAAAGATGATGTATGGCCTGGACAGGAACTGGCCGATGATGGCATTCACATGCACTGCTACTCTTGTCCTTCCACATCCAGCAATGGTTGTGGACGCTGGCTAAGAAGATGCAATTGGTTTTGCTAAGAATCCTTGGCACCGTAGTCAGTCAAAAGGTGCCTTGATGTCAAGGGCAATCGCTGTCATCTTGTCTGTGGAGTTCACGTAATGTAACTTGTGACAATATGATGGCTTTCAGAGATGTAGTTGGTCCTTTTTTTTGTGGCGAGGTTTTGAGCCACAAGTGACAAGCTACCTCTTCAAAGCCAATGAAATAAACCAGTTGTGAGGCCTTGGGTTTTCTTTAAAATTAGAACAATAGAAGCAGCATGAATGGGACTGAGGCTCCCACAGAACTAGGGTTTAGTTTCATTTTCAGCAAGTGTTTGAATGTAGACACTGGCCATTTAGAATCCCTCTCTCTGCGCTACAGCTAAAGGCATAAGTTCTCTGCTGCCAGAATCACATGTGAAACAATCTATTTGAATGCCTTTGCCAAGGGTGTGTTTATGGGACAGTTGTAGTTTAATAAGTAAATAATCTATGATTCAGTTACTTTCTCCAATGGAGTTACAGTTAGACCAGTTGTTCTTTTTCTTGTTTGCATTTTAACAGTAAGAATAAAGTGTGTTCTGCTTAAAGCCAAGTAGTGTAACCATTCAAATTATATCTGGAACACAGCACCTTACACTTGCCTTTATTTAGGGTAAAAGTTAAGGTCTGGACTATCTCCTTGATATCTTTCAAAGGAATTTGGTCTGGTTCATAACAAATTGGGGACTCAAACACTGTTTCTAATAATTGAACTTCAACTTCCTTATCTTTATACTCTGATTTTCTTCCTGTTTCAGCCTGTGGCTTTGTTGACCTTATTACCACACAGTCAAGAAAAATCCCAAGATATATATACTTCCTATAATATCTTGGTTGCCTGATTTTCCATTGGCTTTTCAATCATGAATCTTCAATTCATCCAGAATACAAATCTTTAATTCCAGGTTGGGTTTAGGATTATTTGACTCAATGATAATGAGTGATGAGTGTTGATATTTTTCTATTTTGGGTGCTGTATTTGATTGGTTTAAATAAGGTGTAGCTTGTGTAATAATGGCTGTTTCGCTCACCAAGAGTTCACTGGGGGCAGAAGAAGTCACTACCGGTCGTTTACAGAAAGTGAGCACAACAAAACTGTCAGAACTGACAAACAAGTTGGAGTTGCAAGGAAAAGAGAAGTAATCACGACAATAGCTCAGCAACACTATTGCCGGGAATGTAATCAGAATCATTGGAGGTGGCTAAAATTCAATTGCAAACGAAGCAGTTTGAAATAGAGGCAATGACAAGGAAAAAAATTACGAGAAAGAATAGCCCTGATAGAGCAAAAAGAGAGAAACTGAAATGAAATAGTTTGAATTATGATTGAAAGCAAGGGGGAAAAAAAGGATGGTCCTAGTAGAAAAAAAAAGGTAGAAAGAGGGAGAAAGAGAGCTTTTGAACTTCAGAAGTTGGCAGTGAAAGAGGGAAGCCGACTTAAAATGGCTGAGGCAAAAGTAGACAGTAGTAGTAGTGATGGGGACAGTGATGAACCACAAACATGCTGTAGCCAAAAGCACAGTGGGGATCTATTTAAATATGTCCAAGTTTAGTAAATTTGATAAGAAGGACATCGGAGCCCTTCTCAATTCATTTGAGGAAGTGGCTAAACAACTTGTGGAAGAGCACAGTTAAAATTGCAGGGTTAACAGCTGATACATTAATTAACTCTAAATCATCTAAGTTCAGTTTCCAGCATCAATTTCAAGTTGTGAAGGATAAAAATTGTGGAAAAGAGCAATCCTCAGGCAGTAAAAGCAAAGGAAATCTCATTGAAGATAGTAAAGACGGTTTTCCACAAGTTAAAAAGGAAGCCCATGAGAGGAGAACAGAAGTAAAAAGCCTCAAGAAGTGTTGGTGGTTTAAGAAAAGCATTGCAAAGACAGATGTGGTAAAACAAAATAAGCCAGTGGGGTTTACTGAAGTAGTAAAGAAGATTCAAGTAAAAGCTAAACAGCAGCAAAAGATTGTACAGGAGTCAGACGTTGGTTAATAAGAAAATACCAGGTCTCTATTAAAAAAAAGTACCTGTTGTGGGTAAGGTTTACTCATATATACCAGGAGGAGTAAGTAAAGAAATAAAAATTTTAAAGAGATACAGGAAGAAGTCAATCATCTTTGATGGTGAGGGATATGGTGGTACTCCTTTGGAAGGAGTATTGCCAGAAAAGGTGGTAATGTGTGGAATTCAAGGTGATAAGATTAGTGTTCCATTGTATAAGGTGAGTTTGGAGAATCAGGTGAAAAGTGAATTGGAAGTAGAAGTAATAAAAAGAAATTCTCTTTTCTGGAGATACAGTTTATCCTTGGGAATTAGATAACTGAATCACAGGTGGGAGTAATGCTATTTGATTGAAAAGTCAATGGAAAATCAGGCAACCAAGATATTACCGCAAGTAGATCTTGGGATTTTTCCTGACTGTGTGGTAATAAGGTCAACAAAGCCACAGGCTGAAACAGGAGGAAAAATCAAAGCATAAGGATGAGGAAGTTGAAGTTCAATTATTAGAAACAATGTTTGATTAAGTGATTGAGGAAGACAAAATGAGAACAGGTGGAGGACAAAATGGATAATTTTAGTTCAAACAGGTTTGTTGAATTATAACGAAAAGATGAAGCTGAATGTATCCCAGAATGTTACTTTCTTAAAAATGAAGTCTTAATGAGAAAATGGAGACCATTACATATGCAGGCAGATGAAAAATGGGCAGAAGTTCATCAAGTTGCATTACCAGTGGGTAACAGAAAGAAGATATTGCAAGTAGCACACAAGGTATCAGTAGGGGGTCATTCGGGAATAAGGAAAACTCAAGCCGAAGTGCAAAAATATTTTTATTGGCCTGAACTCCAAGGAGAAGTGAACAAAAACAGTAGTTGCTGGAAAAGGTTAGCAGGTCTGGCAGCATCTGTAAAGAAAAATCAGCATTAACGTTTTGGATCTGGTGACCCTTCCCCTGAACATCAGTCCTGAGCAGCTCTTTTTGTTCCTGATTTACAACATCCGCAGTTGTTTCTGTTTTTTAGTCCATGGAGATGTGGTTAAATTTTGGTGGACGGGTCTCATGTCAGATAACAGTAAAACGTCAGGCAGTGATAAAACCACTACCGTTGATATCTATTTCAGCACTTGAGAACCTTTTACAGAACTCTTGGTTGTGTAGGAGCCCTTCCTAAAACAAAACGTGGCAAATCAATATTTGTTGACCATAATAGGTGTGTCTACTAGATTTCCAGAGGCCATTCCATTACTCAACATCTCAGCTTGAGGGACTGTTGAAGAGTTACTCCAACTTTTGTTTTTAAAGTAGATACGGAAACTACGCACAAAATGCAATCAGATTAAGGGTCAAATTTTACCAAGTCATTTAAGGAAGTTATGGATAGTTTAGTAATAAAACAATTTAAGTCACGGCACACCATCCAGCATCACAAAGTGCATTAAAAATCAAACATTAAAGATCACATTGAGGGCTTACAGTCAAGACTATCCAGAGGATTGGGATACAAGAATATTGTCTGTACTTTTTGCAATTAAGGATGCACCTAACTTCAATAATTTGAATTAGGTTTCGGGAATGACATGATGGGATCACTGAAATTAATGAAGGTGAACTTGGTCAGTCAAAATTCAGAGACATTTTTGGACTGTGTGTCAAATTTTAGGGAAAGATTAAATAGAGAGAGTGAGTTGGCTAGATATTTGAAAATAGCGCTATGTGATGAAAGAAGAAGCAGACAACAAAAATTTGCAGTTTTTGTTACAGGAGATCAAGTGCTAATGTCAACTATTAGTAAAAGCAAGATTTCGTGGGTATTATCAAATTGAGAAGAAATTGAGTGAGGTGAATTATTTGATAAGAACACGAGGTAGAAAAAAATTCAAAGTGCGTCAGGTGAATTTGCTCAAACAGTATTTAGATCGGGAAGAAAAGCAAAAGGAGAATGTGACACTTATTACAACTCGGACAGAAGAATCAAATCCATATTCATTTGGATTTGATATTCCTCACATTAAATTGGATAACGAAGTTCTGAAAAATTGGGATTAATTATTGAGTTACTTTCCAGAGAAAAACTGAAACCACATTACAACCACATGGAGAAATAACTGAAAATAAACTGGGAAGGACTAATATGATTACGCATTATGTCGATATAGGAAATGCTGTTCCAATTAAGCAACATACATATAGAATTAACCCTCTGAAATTGGCACAGGTTCAAAAAGAGGTTGAAAGCACACTCAAAGATGGTATAATCAAAGTGAGTTGCAGCGAATGGAGCTCACTCATAGTCATGGTGCCAAAACCAAACAGTGTCCCACACAGAACATAAACAATACAGCGCAGAACAGGCCCTTCGGCCCTTGATGTTACATGGACATCTTTAATTTAGTAAGCAGACCAAAATCGATTGCAGTATTCCAAAAGCAGCCTAACCAACGTCCTATGTGGCTGCTAAGTGACCTCCCAACTCGTATACTCAATGCACTGACCAATAAAGGCAAGCATACCAAATGTCTCCTTCATATCCTTTCTACCAGTGGCTCTACTTTGATGGAACTACGAAACTGCACTCCAGGGTCTCTTTATTAAGCAACACTCCCCACAACCTTAAGCATATACGTGCTGCCCTGATTTGCCATTCCAAAATGTGGCATTCTCACATTTATCTAACGTAAACTCCATCTGCCACTCCTCAGTTTATTGGGCCCTTGTCAATGTCCCATTGTATTTTGAGGTGACCTTCTTGGCTGTCTACTACACCTTCAATCATTGGGAAACTTACTAACCATACTTTCTATTTTCATATCCAAATCATTGCATCACTTAACTCCCCCTCCCACTCCCTGGATGACATGTCCATCCTGGGCCTCTTCCAGTGTCACAACGACACCACCCAGAAACTGGAGGAGCAGAACCTCATATTCCGCCTTGGGAGCTTCCAACCCAATAGCCTCAATATGGACTTTACCACGCCTCAAAATCTCCCCACCGCCCACCGGCCTCATCCCAACACTAGCTCCTCCCCTCATCCCCCCGCCTCCATGACCTGTCCCGTCTTCTCTCCGACCTCACTGACCAACTCCCACAACTGCTTGGAATTATTATTCTTTTCATACTTCATCAGCTCAAAGTTATTTCTAAAATCTATTTTCCAATTGTTTTGCGTGTTGATTATCACAAGGTCAATGCAGTTACGAAATCTAATTCATACCCTATTCCATGGCTGGAAGATTTATTGAGAAGGTGGGACAAACAATTTATATTACTAAATATCAAAGGATACTGGCAGGTACCTTAATCCAATGAGCGAAGGACATTTCAGCATTCATGACACCGAATGGGCTTTACATAACAGTTTGAAGTTATGCCATGTAAAATGCACCAGAAACATATCAAAGACCAACCAACAAAGTTATTTTGGGATTGCCCAATTGAGCAGTGTACATAGTCAATCTGGTGATTTTTAGTCACACATGGAAGGAGCAATTATTAAGCATCTATCGGAATTGTTCGATTCGACTTCAATAGGCAGTCTTGATGATAAACCCAGGTAAGAGTGAGTTCACAAATGCTCACGCTCCTAGGCCATATTACCGGACATGGACCCCAAAGAATGTGAAAACAAAGACTCTTGGGGAGCTTCCCATACCAATGAAGAGGGAAGTACTATAATTGTGGGGTCTGAGAGTTCTCTTTTTGGCAATTCATACTTTTAGCAGTGTGGTTGTTCCATCGACTGACTTGTTGAAGAAGTATGGAAAATTTCAGTAGACAGAAGTGTGTCAGAAGTCATATGACAGCCTGAAAGCTGCGTTAGCCACTGCCTCAGCTAAAAGCCATTCAAGGTGACTATCGATGCGAGTAATGTGTGGGTCATTGTTATACTACTGCAAGAAAATTGAAAGGCCTATTGAGTATTTTGTCCAAAAAGTTGAGTATTCACCAAAAGAAATATTCCACAGTTGAGAAGGAGACTTCAGGTTTGGTGTTGGTGTTGCAATATTTCAATATTTATGTTGCCAGTCATGCATATGAGACAACTGTATTGTACATACAGAACATTACCTCTGAACATCTTTGGAAAAAATTAAAGATAAAAATATTAGACTGTTGAGATGGAGTTTATTGTTACAGCCATTTAATTTGAAAATGATATATGTGGCAGGCCAAGAGAATGTAATTGCTGACATGTCACTACTGAAAGAAGGAAAGACAAAGGTGTTCGGAAACGGAAGAAACGGACTGCACTAATCACTGTTTACATGCTTAGAGTCAATGTAAAGTATATCTATTGTAGTCTACTTGTAGCACAAGACTAAAAGATTTTTTTTTAAATGATGTCATCATTGTATATTGATAGTTCTTTTTTAAAAGGGGGTGGGTGCAACGATACTGTGGCTTTAGGGGGCTGTATTTTGTTCTTTTTTTCCCATCAAGAGGTTTTGAGCCAGCTATCTCTTCCATGCCAATGAAATAAACAGCTTGTGAGGCGTTGGTTTTTATTTGAAACAATACAACAATAGAAACAGCATGAATGGATGGACCTAGTCTCAGAACAAGGGTTTAGCATAGCTTTCAGCAGTTGTTGGTGTTTAAAAGCTGGCTGTGGAAGCTGTGTATGTCTCTCTCTCACTACCGCCAAAAGCTTCGGTTCTCTCTCTGTCTCACATGCAATTCGGGCAGCAATCTGTTTTACTGATTTTGCCTTTGCCAAAGGTGTGTTGATAGGATATTACACCATTGGGAACAGTTGTTGTTTTAATAGTTAAATAATCTATTACTCTATTGGAAAAAGTAACAGAGTTAAACTTATTTCAGTTCTTCTGCAGAGGAAAAATAAAATGTGCTTTGCTTAAAGCAACGTAGTTTAACCAATCGATGTACATCTGGATCATTGCACCATACACTTGCCCTTCCTTAAGATAAAAGTTAGTCTAGGCTATCTCCTTGATACATTTGAAGGGGGGTTTGGTCTGGTCTGGT